>NC_041380.1:111656534-111749993 GCF_002162155.2 Triticum dicoccoides
GTGACAACTCGATTTAATCGTAATCTGTCAATTGGTTTCTCTCTCGAACATTGTGTCTCTATGCCTTGCTCAGTAGCCCCCTCGATATGTAGACTTCTCGCGCGCGCACAACTGTAGTGACGATGACACTGAAACCAATGTGCCTCATTTTTATCGGCCTCATGTGATAGTTTTCACCCTGTTTTCTGTTAATTAACAAGGCAACCTTTTATTTGTTACTACTAGTGAATCTGAAATCATTCGGGGCAGACACAAAATATATCACTTCAACCCAACTATCACAGTAACTATTTTAAAAGAAACTAGCTAGATGCCCGTGCATTGCACGGAATATCAAGATGCATTTGTATGAGTAGTTTATCTTGAGAGAGAAAATGATGAATGAGGGAAGGACGTATTTGCGAACATAGAGAGGGTGTGGGTATATTTTTTTCAAAATTTCCATAGTTTTCTTCCTATCCGTTAGATATAAATCCAACAGCCTATATTGCAGAATGGCACGCACACCATCATCACCAACTATGTTTTCTACTCCCTCTGTTCCTAAATATTTGTCATTTTAGAGATTTCAACAAGTGACTACATATGGAGCAAAATGAGTGAATCTACACTCTAAAATATGTCTACATACACATCCGTATGTGGTAGTCCATTTGAAATCTGAAAAAGACAAATATTTAGAAACGGATGGAGTATAAGAGCAGACATGGAGATATATCTCCAGCATGGTCTACAACAAAAATGTGCTGGACTGGTTAGCGCCGGATGCTCGCAACACGATGACATGAGTTCGAATTCTGTCTTTAACTTTAGATTTTTATATTATATATTACTTATTTAATATATACTTCTTTTGCTACTGTACTGACAGTGGAACCCACAAAGTACTTAGAATACAAGATTAAGGATGGACTTGTTTCTTTTTAACTTTCTGTATGAAGCTGTAGCCACCCTGTAAGTCACGTGTACACTGTACATGCAATTAACTTTTTATAGAGGGACAATCATACACACAATTAACTCAAATGGATTGGATGTCACTCTAATATTTCTAGCATAAGAGCATCTCCAACAGCAGCCGGCAAATTTCCTCCCGCTTCCTTCCGCGGAGGACGACATCAAACGCCAGCGGCATACATTTTCACAACTCTAACCAACCAGATGAAATTCGTGCAAACACGGAATGATTTCATATAAGCATGAAGGATTTCATATAAAAAGCTAGATCTTCACATAAACATGATGGATTTCATTACATTTACATGAACTAAGCGGTGCCAATCCAGCTCTCTTGGTATAATTAATACTCCCTCCGTCCAGAAATACTTGTCCTAGAAATGGATGTATCTAGACTTATTTTAGTTATAGATACATACAATTTATCCATTCTTAGAACAAAAATTTCCTGCCAGCTGGAGAGGGAGTACATAATCTAAATGGCCGCCTGTGGATCCCTTTGTCTTCCTCATGTCCGGCAGACACTTTGCAGGGTCGACGAAGGTCCTCAGAAGAGACGAAGGAGCAAAGAAACCACCTGAATGCGCAGTCGTCGCCTCGGCGGTGGCCTTCATGGGACCCAAGTGGCGGCAGCCTCCCGTGTTCTACTTCTCCTCGATGATGGCGGTGGACACGGAGAAGCTGGCCACCGACTCATCGCTCTCCATGCACCCGGCTTCTGTCTCTACCTGCATGGCGCTGCCGCAGGCACGGGAGGCGCGCCCACAGACACGAGAGGTGTGGCACCGCAGACACTGGTGGCGCGGTATGACGCGGCAGCAACAACGCCCGTACCGGTGTGCTCGTCGCCGTGCCGGCATGGAGCAACTCGCCACTCCTCATCGAGCTGAACTGGAGCGGCGAGTTGCTAAACCACGCGCCTACTTGGGGCGGCAACTGGCTCCGTTGGGCCAAGCGAGGTTGGTGAAGCACCGAGCGGCCTCACCCGTATCCGGAGGGCTCGGCGGGCCACCCAGCCGGGTAATATGCCGGAGAACGGCTCCTCGGAAGCCATCGAAAGAGTGGAGAAAATGGTGAATGAGGAGATGGGGGAGCGGCGGAGTGGTGCGATTCTTGCCCGCTGCCTGTCTGGCCTCGTGTAACTGGAGGGAGGACGGTAGGAGCTTGGCTGGTGTCTCGCCTTGTTTAAACAGACGGCGGACGGGAGGAGCTCGGCCGGTGTTGCCTTTAATTCCGGCCCGCTCATGAACGGACGTGTGGCCGGAGTAGGTTTCTCGGTTTGCATTTAACGGAGGGGTTTGATGGAGGCGAGGAGGCGTGTTCAGCCGGGCGTGCAGCGGGCAACACAGTACTATTCGATTTGACAGCGGGTGGCGCAGTTCCCGATACGGCTTTATTGCATACGAGGGAGGGAGTAGCGGTTCCCGAAATGTTGAACGGCCAATGCATCCTCCTTCAATTAATGCACGAGGGAAGTAATGGGAGGAGGACCGGGAAAATAGGCTGCATGATGTGAATGCAACACAGTTTGCCCTCATATAAAGGTGCCCCTCCATTCCAATGCATCTACCACATTGTACGCACCTAAGCATTTGCCTAAGCACCTACACCAAGCGCAAAAGAGATCACCCCAGACCCATGGCGGCGATGCGCGCGAGTGGCCAGCGGCTGTGCCAGATGGTCCACGACATCGGCCTGCGGCATGGCACCGAGGATCGTCTCCAGACGGTGTTGGAGACCGGCTGGTGGATGGCCGCCGTCGATGCCAACTACGACTCTCAGTTGGACCAGATGATCGTTGCCACCACCAACAAGTTCACCGTCCTCAAGAAGCTCGCGGACGACATCGCCGTACTCCTCCAGCCCGCGCACCCGGGCTCCTCATTGCCTGCCACCCTAATCGGCCTCCATGACCGGAACCTCTTTCAAGCATTGCTGGCCCTGCGACTGCCCGCCGACGCCACAAAGAATGTCCACCTGGAGGTCGCGCTCACCACGAGGTGCCTCACCCTGCAAGAATTCGTCGACCTACACATCCACGTGTACGAGCAAATCATGTACATTGGTATCTACAAGGACAGTGAGGACGCTACGACATTGGCCTTCCTCAACCGGCTGGAAGCCTTGGATGCCTTTGCTGAGAAGTACCTCGACCTCGCCACAAAAGCCGCCGCTCCTTAGCCGCCGGTCAGTGGCCCGACGCACTAAGTTGAGGAGGAGGAGGTCGTACGTTGATGGATGCATCTTTCTTCTTCCCTTCTGTAACCACCACTGCGATCGCATCATCATCGTGGCCTTAATTCTTATTGTGCTGTTGCATTCTCGTTCGAGTCAATACCGACATGTGCGATCCCTTTGCTTAATTATATGCATCACTGTAACTAGTACTCCATCCGTCAATTTATAAGTTGTGCTTACCTTTTCCATCAACTTCGTACAACGCACGTGCATCTTGCTAGAAACACTAGAACATGTCGGATCGCATGTGACCAAACCGACGATGCGCCAACCTAGCTACTACGTACCCTGCTTATCTGGCAGAAATAGCCCCGCCCTAGCATTTCCAATCGTTATTTCTATCTATCGATCGTGCCAAGGAGCAGAACCAAAATGTTACAATTTATACATGTTTCTCTACTCCTACTCCTATAAAAGACTCAGTTGGTGATGGTGGTGTGTCTGCCATCCGTCGTTTCTAACCATTAGATCTGCATCTAACGGCTGTGAGGTAAGTTGTGGCATTTTTGCAACAATAGCCCACTTCTCTACTCTAGTTTGTAGAAAACCCCTTATTATCTTGAAAGAAACCACATCCCTCCCTCACCTCATCAAAACAGCCTGAGAAATATATACTCCTATAAAAGACTCAGTTGGTGATGGTGGTGTGTCTGCCATCTGTCGTTTTTGACCATTAGATCTGCATCTAACGACTGTGAGGTAAGTTGTGGCATTTTTGCAACAATAGCCCACTTCTCTGCTCCAATTTGCAGAAAACCCCTTATTATCTTGAAAGCAACCACATTCCTCCCTCACCTCATCAAAACAGCCTGAGAAATATATTTTGAGTGAAAAGTACTCCCTCCGTTCCTAAATATTTGTCTTTCTAGAGATTTCAATAAGTGACTACAGACGGAGCAAAATGAGTGAATCTACACTTCAAAATATGTCTATATAATCTGTATGTGATAGTCCATTTGAACTCTCTAAAAAGACAAATATTTAGGAACGGAGGGAGTAATATATTAGGAGTATATCAAAACAAGAGTGATTTCTTTCAAGTTTGTGAACAAGTACTACTATTCTACTACTTTGGATCCGTTGCAACGCACGGGCACATTGCTAGTAAAAGGAAAAGGCCTGCCGCATTTTCGTCGCACTCCCCCCCACACGCCCGGGAATCGGGAGTACTCCACGGCCCATCCGGCACGACACATAGCTTAGGGAAGGCGTGTTGCCAAGCATTTTCACTTTCATGTGGGACTGCCATTGAGAAAACCGACTATTGGCAAACCGCACCCCGCCCGCCGCCGGGTTGGAAAACAGAAACGAGGGGAAGATCTAGCTGTAGCACGGAAGCCAAGAAATTTGGTGTCAGATGGGGCTCGTTGATAGAGTAGGAGCATTCTGTACTACTATACTCCTACTAGTACCAAGTTTGTAGTACTATACAACTAGTAGGTACGTGCACGGCACAACATCGTAGGAACAAAAAACGGGAAGATCTTGTTTTGGGTGATTTATCTTTTTTTCAGTCAACGTAGTAGTATGAATAATATGATGTGGGGGGCACCCATGAAGCTTATGTGGCTTGGTTGCATGGCTACGAAAGGTTAGAGAAAAATAAATAGATAATGTGTTTAGAGTGCACTCCACTAAACATATATACTTTGGATGCATTGCGACGGGCCGACACATCTATATCTATACCCCCTATACAGTGTGAATAACTTTGAAAGTTGGTCGTTGGATGAAGCCAATCCGACGGTACAAAGATGGCAAATCCGAGCACTACTGGCTGTTGGATATCATCTACATTCCACCAGATTCTGCCACATGTAGAATCTAGAAGACTCCAAGGTTGAACTTCATTCATGACTAACTTTTCCACAACAACGCTTAGGCAAAGTGTGTCTGCCACAAAAAATGTGGCTAACAAAATGGCCACCACAAGTGTGGCAAGATTTGGCAAGAAGTTGAGTCTATGACATGTGGACCATGTAGCTAGAAAAGTGCGGCAAGCCACAAGTGTAGCAATGAACCAAACACATGCCTGGTGTGTTTGGTAGGGTGTATGAAGGGTGCATGATCCCAAGAGTTCCCTTCTCGACCCACTTTTGGGGTGTTTGGTAGAGTGTATGGAGGGTGCATGAGTCCACACTAGATTAGCACAAATACACTAGAAGCATGCATGAAGAGAGCATACATGAAGAGGGGTGTTGAGTTGAGCATGCATGAAGAGGGAACAACCATGCTGAGATGAGAACGCAACCAAACACACTTGTGGCATGCCTAAGCTTAGGCGTGGCAACCTTGGGCTGCAAACAAAACCATAACTTTGAAAGTTAGTCGTTGGATGAAGCCAATCCAATGGTACAAAGATGGCAAATCCAAGCACTACTGGCCATTGGATATCATCTACATTCCACCAGATTTTGCCACATGTAGAATCTAGAAGACTCCACATGTAGAAGCATAATGCACAAACCACCAGAATCTCATGCGTGCAATGCACGTGTACCTTACTAGTAGTTGGTAGTAGTAAGAAACAAATTCCGGGTTTGGCACGAGCTCATACTGCGGGAGCACCACAAGGCCTGCCGCAGGAGTTACATTTCCCTCTCAGGGCCCACGAGACCTAACTTCAGTGGCTTAGTGCGCGACCTATGAGTCAATGACATGTGGAACTTAAATGCGGCTGGCCCACATGTCATTCTCATGGTGGTGGTGTGGTTCGCGACTCACTCGTTCCAGATGAACCGGCCGGTGGTGGTGTGGCTGTAGCGAGGGTGCCATAGTTGGGCGTCGGAGCGTTACGAGGCGTAGATGGCCACACCGGCGGGTACTAAGTACTCCAGCTGAGGATTGATGTCCAGGATGAAATGTGTCACAGCCGCTGGATGAAAATTTGATGGTGCGGGAGTACGGATCGGAGCACAACAGCGGAGCAGGCAAACCGCGTCCAATCGGGTGTGGCTGTGGTAGAAAGTTGATGGTCGCTGCAGTTCAGCTGGCCCACATGTCATGCACACAAAGGCAGAGGAGCGGTGGGGCCGAGAGGGATGAGGTGCACGTCGGGGGGATGAGGATCCCCTTACGTGAACAATCCTACCATACTATCACTGACATGTGGGACCCCTAAGTGTGGGTCCCACCAGTTAGTGAAGGAAAGGCAGGGTAAGGCAGTGATAGCCACGTCAGAGGATCCATGTCCTTGTCGGGGGACGTCGTGCTTATAGGTAGGGTTGGAGCGGCGTCGTGGGAATCACGTGTGGGTGTGGTAGTGGTAGAAACAAGAAACGTGATGGTCGCCGTGGTTCAACTTCCATGGACAAGCTGTCATGTCTGCTGACACATGTATATCACAACTAGAGTGTTTATATTTCAAGCACGTGAACAAGTATTATTCTACTACTTTGGACCCATTGCAACGCACGGGCCAGCACATTGGTAGTGGTAGTGTCTATCTCTATCTCTAGAGGCCTTCCCTCGTTCATCCTTTTCTCTCACAAGATAAACTACTCATACAAATGCATCTTGATGTTCCGTGCTGGCCCGTGCGTTTGTATTTGTATGTTGGAGGCGTAATAACTGGGCACTCGCGGTCCTTGTTTTGTATGTTGGACGGACCTTGTTTGTATTTGTATTACGCAGAATTCAAGCTAATTGCCTTGTTCGACCGCGGACTCGCCTATCTTTACGTCGGTGCCTTCTTTAGCTCGAGACAACTCAGCTCGCAGTGGATCATCGTCAAAGCTGATACTAACTTCTATGATTCTATTGAACACAATGGCATCATCTACGCGATCGACAAAGAAGATGGCACCACGTATTGCTGGGACAACGCGTGTAAGTTGTTTCCGTCTCATGTTAATGATGATGCCATGACATTGTTTGAACTTTTTGTGATGATTGGCATATCCCTGTTTGAGCAGAATTTGAGTAGAACTATGGCAATGTATTAGAGACGCCGGAAATCAGCTATATTTGGAATGAGTTAATTCATGCGATTGTGATCATGTCATTACAACCAATTTGTACCCCTGAATAATCAAACGGTTAGGAATATATGGATATTCTCCTTATTTTACAGTAATCTATATATTACTACTAAATATCAGTGTGTATCAATGGCCATGTTGGTTTCCTCATTTTCATGATGTAGAAACATGCGCCACACTGTTGGTTTCATCTAACCATACATTAGGGAAGTAAATGTGCATATGGAGAACTCTATATTTGGAAGTAGTGAAGTCCTGTAATGCTTACCATGTGTACATACCTATATTTGCCCTTCAGCAATCAATGGCTAGAATAATATCCTCACAAAAATTTTGCCCATAGAAGACAAGTATATAACAATGCATGGTCTGTTAGTTACCTTGAAGAATTTATTTGTGAGGACATAACATGCATGACATGGTAGTTTCCTATGAAGAATCGATTGTGAGATAACATGAGTATAACCATGCATGGAACTTCTATATTTTTGAACCCAGTATACATTTCCCTGTATTTTCCTCCCAGTTCCAACAGGGACATATCAATGCTGTTTCTTGCATTATCCTACTCATACTCTGAACAATGCTGATCTTACATTAACAATGCCTGTCCTTTTTGATATGATGCACTGTCCCTACAGTTACCGCCCTTTGTAATCACACCACCTTTGCCAAAAACAAGAAAGCACAATTGGTTCCTCGCTCGATTGATCATTCAGATACATGAGCCGGAAAAGTTATATTGCAAAAACCCCACTGTATACAAGCACCGTGAAATACGTGAGTATCCGGACAGTGGTTGTTACGTCTATGAGCTGGATACCAGCTTGTTAGGGCCTTCAGGATTTTTTAGTTGGAGGCGGGTAAACAACCTTGGTTCACACTCTCTGTTTCTCGGACTCAATTATCCAATTAACCAGGAGATCACCGTTGACAAGGACCTTGATGGCAGAGAGGCACTCTTTGCTATGGACAACTGTGTCTACACGCCGAGCCCTAGGAGTTCGGGAGCAAACTCCCCTGATTGTCAACGATACAGCCTGCAGCCAAAAGAAGGTGAGAATGACAAAGGCATCCAGATTAACTTTGATCCTTGGATGTCGCAATTAAGACAGGCATTGATGTGGTTCAAGCCTTCAGGTTGATAGGTAATTGGGCTGTTGCATCGAAAGGGTGGAGTACTGGTGTCTCCGGATCATTGGTCGCTGAACCGGGGCTGCAAATTATGATGGTGTTGGATCATCTCTTCGAATGACTTTGTTGTTTTTGCTGCTTGTTCTGGATGGGTAGTTCTTTCTTTTGTTATGCATATTACTTGTCATTTGGTCATCCTCGTCTATGTCACTCTTAGTATGTAATAGTTACCTATGTTTAGAATTTCATTCTCGTCTGGATCACGAGAGTCTAAGCGTTACGGATGGGTGCGTTTTGGTGGTGTAGCAAGACTTCTTATGAACTATCATGTCTTGCTGTTTATGTCAGTAGTAGTCACTAGTCAGTGTTTGAATGTTGTATATATCGTTGTTTAGAACTGTTTATTGTCTTGAACTACTGGTGGGTTAAATGAGGGCATCACCATTCTCTAGTGTTCAGAGTGTATCTCCTTTTTTCAAGTTATATAATTTGAGCTCAGTGTCTTTTTGATGATGTACACTTGTTTGGGCCAGTGAGGTGTCGTTGAATATGGGCCGAGTAGTAACGCAATGCCAAACATGTCAATTATGACTCTCAGGCCGGGCTCTCAAAAGATCCTCAAAAAAAGGCCGGGCTCTCCAAAAAAGAAAGAATAAGGACTCTTAGGCCGCCAAGTGGGTGCCACCGGTGTTTTTGTGCGCTTGCGCGCCAAGAGCATATGGGCGCGTGTTCAAAGTTCAAGCTACCTTTTCATCCCCAATCTTCTATCCCTCCCCCACCTCTGGAATCTTGATTCCTACTCCAGTTCCCCCAAATCCCCCTCCTGTACTCCCTGTACTCAAGCTCACTATCATGTCGCCAGTCAACACGGATCTCCGAGCCGGAGATCCTGAGGTCCGTCCTGCTTCGGTCGCTGCGTGCTGTCGCTCAACAGTGGCATGGCGGCGCTTGACGACCAGTTTGCCGGCAAAGTGCTGATGGTAACCATCAACGGCGACCGGCGTCCCGTCTCGCCGGACGACCTTGTCAAAGCTCTTGGCATTGCGCACGACATCCAAATAAGTGACTTGCTCGTCGAAGTCTGTCCGCCACCGGCTGATTTCTTCGTCAGGTTCCGGACAACTTTCGACTGCAGTCGTGTGTTCGAATCTTCCCGGTGTTTGTTCTGCGATGGCGCGCTGGTGAGCTTTGATCGGTGGAACCCAGGATGGGGCTCAGTGCCCTCTAAGCTTGAGATTTTAACAAAGCTTACCTTCCACGGCATGCCTCGACGTGCTTGGAACAACGAGTCCATGAATGAGCTTATCAACGACCTTGGAGGTGAGCTCGTAAGTATGTTTGTTCCTCCAGACAGCTGGGCTCTGACGGTTATGGCATGGATGAAGAAGCCATCCACCATACCGAAGGTGATTGGTATTGAGATACCGGTGCAGGAACCGGGGTTGTACTATTCGTCGCCACCAAGGCCACCGCGGACCATGTTAAGGATGTACCTGTATCGAGTGTTCGTGCATGTAGAAGAAGTGGTCAATCCATCAATCGAAGTCCTGCCGCCGCCGCTGGTGCCAGGGTCCGTCAGCGACGTCCATTACAGGAGTCAACGTCAGACTTTCCCCGTGTTGCTCGGAATGATAGATGGCAAAGGGCCTACTCCATCGCGCGGCGGAGGCCACTGCTTCTTTAGGAGAAGAGGCAGGGCTGGCTGCTTGGATGTGCTCTAATTTGAGGTAACAACTGAATCTTGTCATATACTAATTAAATCCGAGCTATGGGTGTGAAGCACTAATGTGCCAGTACATTTGATTGTGACCTGTTCTAATTTTGTACCTGAACTTTTTTAGAAAGGGCTGTACGTCAACTTAATGTGCTAGCAGAACTTATTGTGTTGTCTGTCTATTTACTTTGCACAACATTCAAGGGATGAACCGTTATGTACGAGTTCATTGGTTTCAACATAGCCCTACCCGTAGCGATCCATTGCTTCCATCCTAATTGTGCCGCCTGCGTGAAATTTTTGTATGCAAGTTCAGTGTGCTATGATGTTCTATATGATTGTGTCAACTATATAAGTTTTTACTGAGCATCATCAATGCATATGGCTGAAAGATGTATTTACGAGCATCGACCGATGGGTCTCTCTCTCTCTCACACACATGCACACATGCACACATACACAAGTGGGACACGTTGAATTATTTCTTTGCTTGTGACAGCTTTTAATTAGGTTCCATTGTAATCTAATTTTTTTCTTAAGTTATTTGTTGAGCTCAGTGACTCCAAAAAGTTGTATAGAAGCCTTGTTTGGGCCTTTCCGGCGTCGCTGAATGTAGGCTGAGTAGCCATGTTAGGTTGTACTGTACTACACAGGCCTTTTTTTAGCATCAGCAATGCAACTGGGCCGACAGTTGTACACAATATCCGGGTCAACTTGTTATTCTCCGTCCCGCTGGGCTACAAACTTTCCTAGGAGGTATGCATTAGGCTTAACAAGAAAATGGACTTTAAGAAATAATAAATGGGATGTAATTATAATAACTAGGCAGTAACTATAAAAAAATGCACCAAACGCGTAATTAGTTTGAAAAATATATTATTTTTGGAATTTGAAATTCTTAATTTCATTACTTGTTGCGCACGCAATATTTCATTGGATTTTAACGTAATACAATTTTATTTTGAAATTATATTTAATATGACTAGAAATTTCGGATAAAAATATTCCGGATCCCATAAAAATGTGGGATTTTTTTGAATTCTGTTTTGAGCGGTTGGTTGAAATTATTAATCGTTGTCCTAGCTAGGTTTTACATTCTTACAAATCGCAAATGGGCTATATATTCTCTGCCACACACTTGTGGGCCTTCTAAGTTGACGCGTCCCCTAAAAAAACTAAGCTAACGTGCATGCAAGGCTTTGTCAACAACACACGGTTCTGGCAGCTGTGGCCGTTGGATGTCCATCCAACGGATGTCGTGCTTCTTCTTCAATCTCGGATATTCTTGCTTCAGCCGCCCAAAAAATGATTCCTCCCCCTGACATCTGGGTGCACCGTTTCGGAGGCTGACCTGTGGGCCTACTAAGTTGACGCATACCAAGGGCTTTGTCAACTTAGTCAATATAAACGATTCTAGCTGCAATGACCGTACGATGTCCATCCAACGGCCGTAGTGCTTCTTCAACCTCTGGTTTTCTTGCTCCAGCCGCCCAAAGCAGCGTCGGTCGTGCCGCGTGCTCCTTCCTTCCATGGCCGACTGTGATGCCGCGGAGGCCTCACCACCCCCTACTACTCCCACTGCTGGCCAGACCATCCCTCTACTCACCCACACCCCCTATTATTCTGTGGCGATGGCAGCCTCACATCGCAGCCGAACCAGTGAACCCTCGTACTCCTCTCTGTGTGGGCTTCCACTGTCGCGTCTTCGCCGGCTCCGCGTCGTCCCCTTCCGAGGCCTCGCCGTCGTCCACCGCCCTGGTGCTCTCGGCGCAGCGTGGACAACATGGTCAAGGAACAGCTTCCATCGGCCGTGGACTGTACGTGGAGAGGCTGACAGCTGGGTCCATGATGGCAGCAAGGAAGTGCCTCCTTATTACGCGAAAAATAATGATTCCTCCACCTGACAGCAGGGACCCACTGGACGGGCCAGCGTATTTTGCAAAAAAAAACGTTTCCCCCTGACTGTTGGGACCCACCGGACGGGCCACCGTATTGTGCAAAGAAAAAACATTCCTCCCGCTGTCAGCTCTGACCCACCGGAAGTGCCTCCTTATTACGCACAAAAAAATGAATACCCCCCTGCTGGTTGGGACCCACCTTGGTGGGAGGCTGACTTGTGGGCCTACTAAGTTGATGGGGATGGAGTGCTTTGTCAACTTAGTCAATATGAACAATTCTAGCTCCAGTGACCGTATGATGTTCATCCAACGGCCGTAGTGCTTCTTCAACCTCTGGTCTTCTTGCTCCAGCCGCCCAAAGTGGCGCCGGTCGTGCCGCATGCTCCTGCCTCCCGTGGCCGGCTGTGCTGCCACGGAGGCCTCACCGCCCCTACTATTCCCACCGCTAGCCAGGCCCTGTGGCGACGGCAGCCTCACACCGCAGCCGAACCAGTGAACCCTCGTACTCCTCTCCGCACGGGCTTCCACTGCCGCGTCTTCCCCGGCTCCGCGTCGTCCCCTTCCTAGGCCTCGCCGTCGTCCACCACCCTGGTGCTCTAGGTGCGGCATGGTCAACGTTGTCAAGGAACGGCTTCCATCGGACGTGGACTGTACGTGCAGAGGCTGACAACTGGGTCCATGGCCGCAGCAAGGAAGTGCCTCCTTATTACGCGCAAAATAATTATTCCTCCACCTGACAGCAGGGACCCACCGGACAGGCCACCGTATTTCGCGAAAAAAGGTTTCCCCCTGACTGCTGGGACCCACCAGTTACATCTTCGCACGCAAGGAAGTGCGTCTGGGCAAAAAAAAAACGATTCGCCCCCCTGACTGCTGGGACCCACCAGCTACATCTTCGCACGCAAGGAAGTGCCTGATAGTCGGGACCCACCTGGTCAAAGCATACGTAGCGTTGTCATTCTGGTCGCGAACGTGTACGTACATACTGGTCGATGTAGAGGCGCGCACGTGTCATAGTAGAGGCGCACATGCAACATGTACACGTATGTACAGCGGCCAGTGTGCAAGAAAGAAAATACGGCCACATACGTACATACGGGCAGGGTCTCGAACGCCTACTCACGCAAACATACGGCCAGGGCTCATGTATGTGGCTGGGTCGGAACAGAGAAAAAACATCGTCGTCGTGTTCATGGGGAGCCAACCGACTGGGTCAGAACGGAATGCGTCGTCGTGTTCATCGGGAGGGCTTGGACGGAACAACCGATGGAAATGAGGCCTGGCGTACCGCAGAACAGAGGAAACAGCCTTGTGTTCGACCGACCACGTTCGAAACGGGATCCTGTTCATCGGGAGGGGTCTGGCATACCGCAAAATGGAGGAAATGGACCTCCTACAGTCGAAACGGGGGTCCTATTGATCGGGAGGGGTGTGGCATACCGTAGAACGGAGGAAACAGACTTGTGTTGGAGCGCTATGGTCGAAATGGGGGTCCTATTCATCGGGAGGGGTGTGGCGTACCGAAAAATGGGACTCCAAGGGATACTGTTCATCTCCACCGTCGACCCCTTCCAGCCTCCACGCGCTACTGTTCATCCACCCTCGACCTCCTCCAGCCTCCACCTGCGACTGTTCATCCACGGGCTCCTATTCATCCAGCCTCCACCGCGCGCTACTCCATTGGCTACTGTTCAACCAGCCCTCTCCACGGGCTCCTATTCAACCACCCCTCCACGGGCTACTGTTCATCCAGCCCTCCACCGTCTACTGTTCATCCTGCCCTCCACGGGGTGGTCCTGTTCATCCAGCACTCCACGGGGTCCTGTTCATCTAGCCCCAACCGGCTCGATCGATCGGGGTCCTGTTCATCCAGAGGCAACACCACGGGGTCCTATTCATCCACCCCCACCGGGAACTGTTCATCCACCCCCCCAGCAACACTCACTGTTCATCCACCCCCCCAGCAACACTCACTGTTCATCCAGAGGCAGCATCGAGCGGCTTCAGTTAGCAGCAGTAGCGAAGGAATCGCTCGATCGGGTTTAGTTAACACCCATCGATCGATCGCTCGGGTTCCGTAACGCGTAGCCCGCAGTGCAATCGCTCGGGTTTAGTTAGAGCCCAATGCCTCGCTCGGGTTCAGTTAGAGCCCAATGCCTCGCACCCACGCACGTGCGTGTATGAGAGAAACGCGCATCGCTCGGCCCCGACCACCCACCGTAACCGGGAACACCCCGATATTTTACTCGCCCTCGCTTCTACCGCAGTTTCTCCGTCATGGACGGCCCATAGAATGTCATGCAGCTGCGTCTCCGGCCCGCCCAGGACGAAAATCCCATTTTCTGTCATGATTTTTTGTCATAGAAGTAGGACCCCACCACATCTATGATGATACCGTGTTTTGTCACAATTATTGTCATAGAAGTGTCATAAGTATGACAAAATTTTTTTTCGTTCGGCCCAAAATGTCACCGATGTGTCTTTTTTTGTAGTGGTAGGTGGTTCTCTCTCAGAAAATGTATGTTGTAAGTGTAGGCATGTTCTTATGGCTCTCCCTACGAATGAAGAGTGGGTGGAGGGGTATATGTTGGGGAACGTAGTAATTTCAAAATTTTCCTACGCACACGCAAGATCATGGTGACGCATAGCAACGAGAGGGGAGAGTACCCTCCTAGACTGAAAGAGGAAGTGTTAGCACAACGCGGTTGATGTAGTAGTACGTCTTCACGATCCGACCGATCAAGTGCCAAACGCACGGCACCTCCAAGTTCTACACACGTTCAAATCGATGACGTCCCTCGAACTCCGATCCAGCCGAGCTTTGAGGGAGAGTTCCGTCAGCATGATGGCGTGGTGACGATGATGATGTTCTACGGACGCAGGGCTTCGCCTAAGCACCGCTATGATATGATCGAGGTGGATTATGGTGGAGGGGGTCACAACACACGGCTAAGAGATCCAAGAGATCAATAGTTGTATCTCCAAGGGGTGCCTTCGTCCCCGTATATAAAGGAGTGGAGGAGGGGGAGGGGGCCGGCCACCCTAGGCGCGCCCCATGAGGAGTCCTACTCCCACCGGGAGTAGGACCCCCCTTCCATGTGGGAGTAGGAGAGGAGAGGCAAGCAGAGAGAGGGGGGAAAGGAAATGTGGGTGCCGCCCCCCTCCTTGTCCAATTCGGATTGGGGGGAAGGGGGCGCGCGGCTGCCCTTGGCCGCCCCTCCTCTTCTCCACTAGGGCCCAATAGGCCCATTAGTCTCCTTAGGGGGTTCCGGTAATCCCCCGGTACTCCGATATATGCTCGAAACTCCCCGAAACCATTCCAGTGTCCGAACATAGTCGTCCAATATATTGATCTTTATGTCTTGACCATTTCGAGACTCCTCGTTATGTCCGTGATCACATCTGGGACTCTGAACTACCTTCGGTACATCAAAACACATAAACTCATAATATAACCGTCATCGAACTTTAAGCGTGCGGACCCTACGGGTTCGAGAACTATGTAGACATGACTGAGACATGTCTCCGGTCAATAACCAATAGAGGGACCTGGATGCTCATATTGGCTCCTACATATTCTATGAAGATCTTTATCGGTCAAACCGCATAACAACATACGTTGTTCCCTTTGTCATGGGTATGTTACTTGCCTGAGATTCGATCGTCGGTATCTCAATACCTAGTTCAATCTCGTTACCGACAAGTCTCTTTACTCGTTCCATAATACATCATCCTACAACTAACTCATTAGTTGCAATGCTTGCAAGGCTTAAGTGATGTGTATTACCGAGTGGGCCCAAAGATACCTCTCCGACAATCGGAGTGACAAATCCTAATCTCGAAATACACCAACCCAACAAGTACCTTCGGAGACACCTGTAGAGTACCTTTATAATCACCTAGTTACGTTGTGACGTTTGGTACTCTTTGTCTATGGCTAGGAAACATAACCATCTTTGATCAACGAGCTAGTCAAGTAGAGGCATACTAGTGACACTCTGTTTGTCTATGTATTCACACATGTATCATGTTTCCAGTTAATACAATTCTAGCATGAATAATAAACATTTATCATGATATAAGGAAATAGATAATAACTTTATTATTGCCTCTAGGGCATATTTCCTTCAGTCTCCCACTTGCACTACATTCAATAATCTAGATTACACAGTAATGATTCTAACACCCATGGAGCCTTGGTGCTGATCATGTTTTGCTCATGGAAGAGGCTTAGTCAATGGGTCTGCAACATTCAGATCCGTATGTATCTTGCAAATCTCTATGTCTCCCACCTGGACTTGATCCTGGATGGAGTTGAAGTGTCTCTTGATGTGCTTGGTTCTCTTGTGAAATCTGGATTCCTTTGCCAAAGCAATTGCACCAGTATTGTCACAAAATATTTTCATTGGACCCGATGCACTAGTTATGACACCTAGATCGGATATGAACTCCTTCATCCAGACTCCTTCATTGGCTGCTTCCAAAGCAACTATGTACTCCGCTTCACATGTAGATCCCGCTACGGCACTTTGTTTAGAACTGCACCAACTGACAGCTCCACCGTTTAATAAAAACACGTATCTGGTTTGCGATTTAGAATCGTCCGGATCGGTGTCAAAGCTTGCATCAACGTAACCATTTACGGCGAGCTCTTTGTCACCTCGAGAAATGAGAAAGATATCCTTCGTGCTTTTCAGGTATTTCAGGATGTTCTTGACCGCTGTCCAGTGATCCACTCCTGGATTACTTTGGTACCTCCCTGCTAAACTAATAGCAAGGCACACATCAGGTCTGGTACACAGCATTGCATACATGATAGAGCCTATGGCCGAAGCATAGGGAACATCTTTCATTTTCTCTCTATCTTCTGCAGTGGTCGGGCATTGAGTCTTACTCAACTTCACACCTTGTAACACAGGCAATAACCTTTTCTTTGCTTGATCCATTTTGAACTTCTTCGAAACTTTGTCAAGGTATGTGCTTTGTGAAAGTCCAATTAAGCGTCTCGATCTATCTCTATAGATCTTGATGCCCAATATATAAGCAGCTTCACCGAGGTCTTTCATTGAAAAACTCTTATTCAGATATCCTTTTATGCTATCCAGAAATTCTATATCATTTCCAATCAACAATATGTCATCCACATATAATATCAGAAATGCTACAGAGCTCCCACTCACTTTCTTGTAAATACAGGCTTCTCCAAAAGTCTGTATAAAACCATATGCTTTGATCACACTATCAAAACATTTATTCCAACTCCGAGAGGCTTGCACCAGTCCATAAATGGATCGCTGGAGCTTGCACACTTTGTTAGCTCCCTTTGGATCGATAAAACTTCCGGTTGCATCATATACAACTCTTCTTCCAGAAATCCATTCAGGAATGCAGTTTTGACATCCATTTGCCAAATTTCATAATCATAAAATGCGGCAATTTCTAACATGATTCGGACAGACTTAAGCATCGCTACGGTGAGAAGGTCTCATCGTAGTCAATCCCTTGAACTTGTTGAAAACCTTTTGGAAAAAGTCAAGCTTTATAGACAGTAACATTACCGTCAGCGTCAGTCTTCTTCTTGAAGATCCATTTATTCTTGATGGCTTGCCGATCATCTGGCAAGTCAACCAAAGTCCACACTTTGTTCTCATACATGGATCCCATCTCAGATTTCATGGCCTCAAGCCATTTTTCGGAATCTGGGCTCACCATCGCTTCTTCATAGTTCGTAGGTTCGTCATGGTCTAGTAACATAACCTCTAGAACAGGATTACTGTACCACTCTGGTGCGGATCTTACTCTGGTTGACCTACGAGGTTCAGTAACAACTTGATCTGAAGATTCATGATCATCATCATTAACTTCCTCAGTAATTGGTGTAGACGTCACAGGAACCGGTTTCGTGATGAACTACTTTCCAATAAGGGAGCAGGTACTGTTACCTCATCAAGTTCTACTTTCCTCCCACTCACTTCTTTCGAGAGAAACTCCTTCTCTAGAAAGGACCCATTCTTAGCAATGAATGTCTTGCCTTCAGATCTGTGATAGAAGGTGTACCCAATAGTTTCCTTTGGGTATCCTATGAAGACACATTTCTCCAATTTGGGTTCGAGCTTATCAGGTTGAAGTTTTTTCACATAAGCATCGCAACCCCAAACTTTAAGAAACGACAACTTTGGTTTCTTGCCAAACCACAGTTCATAAGGTGTAGTCTCAACGGATTTTGATGGTGCCCTATTTAACCTGAATGCGACTGTCTCTAAAGCATAACCCCAAAACGATAGCGGTAAATCAGTAAGAGACATCATAGATCGCACCATATCTAGTAAAGTACGATTACGACGTTCGGACACACCATTACGCTGTGGTGTTCTGGGTGGCGTGAGTTGTGAAACTATTCCGCATTGTTTCAAATGTAGACCAAACTCGTAAGTCAAATATTCTCCTCCACGATCAGATCATAAAAACTTTATTTTCTTGTTACGATGATTTTCAACTTCACTCTGAAATTCTTTGAACTTTTCAAATGTTTCAGACTTATGTTTCATTAAGTAGATATACCCATATCTGCTTAAATCATCTGTGAAGGTGAGAAAATAACAATACCCACCACGAGCCTCAACATTCATTGGACCACATACATCAGTATGTGTGATCTCCAATAAATCAGTTGCTCGCTCCATAGTTCCGGAGAACGGCGTTTTAGTCATCTTGCCCATGAGGCATGTTTCACAAGCACCAAGTTATTCCAAAAGTCCATTGGTATGGAGTTTCTTCATGCGCTTTAAACAAATATGACCCAAACGGCAGTGCCACAAATAAGTTACACTATCATTATCAACTCTGCATCTTTTGGCTTCAACATTATGAATATGTGTATCACTACTATCGAGATTCATCAAAAATAGACCACTCTTCAAGGGTGCATGGCCATAAAAGATATTACTCATATAAATAGAACAACCATTATTCTCAGATTTAAATGAATAACCGTCTCGCATTAAACAAGATCCAGATATAATGTTCATGCTCAATGCTGGCACCAAATAACAATTATTTAGGTCTAAAACTAATCTCGAAGGTAGATGTAGAGGTAGCATGCCGACGGCGATCACACCGACTTTGGAACCATTTCCCACGCGCATCGTCACCTCGTCCTTAGCCAGTGTTCGCTTAATCCTTAGTCCCTGTTTTGAGTTGCAAATGTTAGCAACAGAACCAGTATCAAATACCTAGGTGCTACTGCGAGCTCTGGTAAGGTACCCATCAATAACATGTATATCACATATACCTTTGTTCACCTTGCCATCCTTCTTATCCGACAAATACTTGGGGCAGTTCTGCTTCCAGTGACCAGTCTGCTTGCAGTAGAAGCACTCAGTCTCAAGCTTAGCTCCAGACTTGGGTTTCTTCTCTTGAGCAGCAACTTGTTTTCTGTTCTTTTTGAAGTTCCCCTTCTTCTTCCTTTTGCCCTTTTTCTTGAAACTGGTGGTCTTATTGACCATCAACACTTGATGCTCCTTCTTGATTTCTACCTCCGTAGCCTTTAGCATTGTGAAGAGCTCGGGAATTGTCTTATCCATCCCTTGCATGTTATAGTTCATCACGAAGCTCTTGTAGCTTGGTGGCAGTGATTGAAGAATTCTGTCAATGACGCTATCATCCAGAAGATTAACTCCCAGTTGAATCAAGTGATTGTTATACCCAGACATTCTGAGTATATGCTCACTGACAAAACTATTCTCCTCCATCTTGCAGCTGTAGAACTTACTGGAGACTTCATATCTCTCAATCCGGGCATTTGCTTGAAATACTAACTTCAACTCCTGGAACATCTCATATGCTCCATGACGTTCAAAACATCGTCGAAGTCCCAGTTCCAAGCCGTAAAGCATGGCACACTGAACTATCGAGTAGTCATCGGCTTTGCTCTGCCAGACATTCATAGCATCTGGTGTTGCTCCTGCAGTAGGTTTGGCACCTAGCAGTGCTTCCAGGACGTAATTCTTCTGTGCAGCAATGCGGATAATCCTCAAGTTACGGACCCAGTCCGTGTAATTGCTACCATCATCTTTCAACTTTGCTTTCTCAAGAAACGCATTAAAATTCAACGGAACAACAACACGAGCCATCTATCTACAACAAAAATAGACATGCAAAATACTATAAGGTTTTAAGTTCATGATAAATTTAAGTTCAATTAATCATATTACTTAAGAACTCCCACTTAGATAGACATCCCTCTAATCATCTAAGTGATCACGTGATCCAAATCAACTAAACCATAACCGATCATCACATTAAATGGAGTAGTTTTCAATGGTGAACATCACTATGTTGATCATATCTACTATATGATTCATGCTCGACCTTTCGGTCTCCGTGTTCCGAGGCCATATCTGCATATGCTAGGCTCGTCAAGTTTAACCTGAGTATTCTGCATGTGCAAAACTGGCTTGCACCCATTGTAGATGGACGTAGAGCTTATCACACCCGATCATCACGTGGTGTCTGGGCACGACGAACTTTGGCAACGGTGCATACTCAGGGAGAACACTTTTATCTTGAAATTTAGTGAGAGATCATCTTATAATGCTACCATCAATCAAAGCAAGATAAGATGCATAAAAGATAAACATCACATGCAATCAATATAAGTGATATGATATGGCCATCATCATCTTGTGCTTTTGATCTCCATCTCCGAAGCACCATCATGATCACCATCGTCACCGACGCGACATCTTGATCTCCATCATAGCATCGTTGTTGTCTCGCCAACTATTGCTTCTACGACTATTGCTACTGCTTAGTGATAAAGTAAAGCAATTACAGGGCGATTGCATTGCATACAATAAAGCGACAACCATATGGCTCCTGCCAGTTGCTGATAACTCGGTTACAAAACATGATCATCTCATACAATAAAATATAGCATCATGTCTTGACCATATCACATCACAACATGCCCTGCAAAAACAAGTTAGACGTCCTCTACTTTGTTGTTGCAAGTTTTACGAAGCTGCTATGGGCTGAGCAAGAACCGTTCTTACCTATGCATCAAAACCACAACGATAGTTCGTCAAGTTAGTGCTGTTTTAACCTTCTCAAGGACCGGGCGTAGCCACACTCGGTTCAACTAAAGTTGGAGAAACTGTCACCCGCCAGCCACCTGTGTGCAAAGCACGTCGGTAGAACCAGTCTCGCGTAAGGGTACACGTAATGTCGGTCCGGGCCACATCATCCAACAATACCGCCGAACCAAAGTATGACATGCTGGTATGCAGTATGACTTGTATCACCCACAACTCACTTGTGTTCTACTCGTGCATATAACATCAACGCATAAAACCTGGCTCGGATACAACTGTTGGGGAACATAGTAATTTCAAAATTTTCCTACGCACACGCAAGATCATGGTGATGCATAGCAACGAGAGGGGAGAGTGTGTCTACGTACCCTCGTAGACCAAAAGCGGAAGCGTTAGTACAACGCGGTTGATGTAGTAGTACGTCTTCATGATCCGACCGATCAAGTACCGAACGCACGACACCTTCGAGTTCTGCACATGTTCAACTCGATGACGTCCGTCGAACTCCGATCCAACCGAGCTTTGAGGGAGAGTTCCGTTAGCACGACGGTGTGGTGACGATGATGATGTTCTACCGATGCAGGGCTTCGCCTAAGCACCACTATGATATTATCGAGGTGGATTATGGTGGAGGGGGGCACCGCACACGGCTAAGAGATCCAAGAGATCAATTGTTGTATCTCCAAGGGGTGCCTCCTCGTATATAAAGGAGTGGAGGAGGGGGAGGGGGCCGGCCACCCTAGGCGCGCCCCATGAGGAGTCCTACTCCCGCCGGGAGTAGGACTCCCCCCGTCCATGTGGGAGTAGGAGAGGAGAGGGAAGGAGAGAGAGGGGGAAAGGAAAGGGGGGCGCCGCCCCTCCTCCTTGTCCAATTCAGACTAGGGAAGGGGATGCGCGGCTGCCCTTGGCCGCCCCTCCTGTTCTCCACTAGGGCCCAATAGGCCCATTAGTCTCCCCGAGGGGTTCCGGTAACCCCCGGTACTCCGGTATATGCCCGAAACTTCCCAAAACCATTCCGGTGTCCGAACATAGTCATCCAATATATCGATCTTTACATCTCGACCATTTCAAGACTCCTCGTTATGTCCGTGATCACATCCGGGACTGCAAACCACCTTCGGTACATCAAAAAAACATAAACTCATAATATAACCGTCATCAAACTTTAAGCGTACGGACCCTATGGGTTCGAGAACTATGTAGACATGACCGAGACACGTCTCCGGTCAATAACCAATAGCGGAACCTGGATGCTCATATTGGCTCCTACATATTCTACGAAGATCTTTATCGGTCAAACCGCATAACAACATTGGTTGTTCCCTTTGTCATCGGTATGTTACTTGCCCGAGATTCGATCGTCGGTATCTCAATACCTAGTTCAATCTCGTTACCGGCAAGTCTCTTTACTCGTTCCATAATACATCATCCCGCAACTAACTCATTAGTTGCACTGCTTGAAATGCTTAAGTGATGTGTATTACCGAGTGGGCCCAGAGATACCTCTCCGACAATCGGAGTGACAAATCCTAATCTTGAAATACGCGAACCCAACAAGTACCTTTAGAGACACCTGTAGAGTACCTTTATAATCACCCAGTTACGTTGTGACGTTTGGTAGCACACAAAGTGTTCCCCGGGTAAACGGGAGTTGCATAATCTTATAGTCATAGGAACATGTATAAGTCATGAGAAAAGCAATAGCAACATACTAAATGATCAAGTGCTAAGCTAACGGAATGGGTCAAGTCAATCACATCATTCTCCTAATGATGTGACCTCGTTAATCAAATGACAACTCTTTGTCTATGGCTAGGAAACATAACCATCTTTGATCAACGATCTAGTCAAGTAGAGGCATACTAGTGACACTCTGTTTGTCTATGTATTCACACATGTATCATGTTTCCGGTTAATACAATTCTAGCATGAATAATAAACATTTATCATGATATAAGGAAATAAATAATAACTTTATTATTGCCTCTAGGGCATATTTCCTTCAGTATATATAGCCTCCACACAAAATCTAACCGTTACACAAAATTTACCAAACTCGGTGGGACCGAATCATGAAATTCGGTCGGACCGATTTAGTTCAAAATGTGAACGTTAGGATTTTTGGTGGGACCGACACGTCAACTCGGTGGGACCGGTTTCTTTAGGGTTAGGGCATAATGTAATCTCGGTGAGACCGACTACACAAACTCGGTGGGACCGATTTTGGTAATAGACAAACAGAGAGTTGGTCAGGCAATCTCGGTGGGACCGATTCGCTCTTTCGGTAGGACCAAAACGTTACGAAAGGGAAACATAGAGTTTGCATTGCAATCTCGGTCGGACTGATCGCTCATCTCGGTTTGACCAAAACGTTACGAAGGGAAACAGAGAGATTACAATCCCATCTCGGTGAGACCGAAATCCCTATCGGTGAGACCGAAAAGACTAGGGTTTCTGGCAGTGGCTATGTCAAGAGAACTCGGTGGCGCCGTCAGATAGAGAATTTTGGTGGGGCCGAGTTTAACTTTTGGTTTGGAACATATGTGGATATGAGAAAGTAGTTGAAGGCCTTGGATTATATCACTAAGCATTTTGAGCAAGAACCTCATTAAGCAACACCTCAACCCCTCTTGATAGTATTGGCTTTTCCTATGGACTCAATGTGATCTTGGATCACTAAAATGAAAAATGTAGAGTCTTGTGCTTTGAGCTTGAGCCAATCCTTTTGTCCTTAGCATTGTGAGGGATCCACTTTCTAATCCATGCCATGCTAATCATCGAGCTTTCCTAAAATATTTATCTTGAAATAGCATTAGCTCAATGAGCTATATGTTGTTAGGAATTACCAAAACCACCCAGGGATAGTTGCACTTTCAATCTCCCCCATTTTGGTAATTGATGACGACATATAGATCAAAGCTTCAACAAATGATAATAAGATTGAAAAACATCTCCGCTTTGAGAAGTATGTGATAAGCAAGAGCTCCCCCTAAATTTGTGCATCATTTAAAATTTGCTTTTGAATGCAAATGCACAATTGATTAGGATCATGGGTTACTCTTCCATGTCACATACATCTTGGTGGAGCGCTCAAAATGATAGAAATTAAAAGCATGCACTCATCACCAAGCAAGTGAATGATCATATAAGGATATAAGAGATAATATCATCCAGCAAGCATTAAGGGTAGCATATGATGAAACACATGATCAAACAAGTATCTCACAAGAACATAAAGTATCTCACAGAAGCACACAACAAAGAAGTTTAACCAAACCAAAACAAGAGAGATAAAAAGCAACACTCCCTCTCGAAGCCTATGATCTATACATTTTCTCCCCCTTTGGCAACAAGTTACCAAAAAGTTCAAAAATGCATAGTGCTAAATGTCTCTCAGGCTTGATGTTCGGGAGGTGGTGTAGAGATGACTCCAAGGACGAAAGCTTCTGTTGATGTAGCTGGAGCTGGTGGAGTGGCTGCTGGAGGTGGCACTGGAGCTATAGCCGCTGGAGCTGACACTGTAGCTCTAGTATCTATGACTGGCACTGCAGCAGACCTCTGGCTTTGGGGCACTCTAGCAAAAGCATCTGTAGTTGACTTGCCCTTCTTATCCTCCACTTCCTCCTGAAGTTGCTTAACTGCTGACTGAATCTCAGTTACTTTGACATCAATATCATAGAATTTCTGCTCAACGACCCTCTCCAAGCTCTCTTGGTTTTGAGTCAGGGTGGCCAAGCCCTTCTCAATCCTCAAGGTGGATTGGATCAGATATCCAAGCTGATCTTGCTTGGATTTCAAGAAAACTTGAGATGCCTCTTCAACAATTGGCATCCTTGCAGCTTTCTCTGCCCTTGCCTTCTCTCTCTTCTCATGTGCTTGCACAGATGTGGGGTCTTCCTCGTTCATCACAATAGTGTTGTCTTCAAATTCAGGGTATATGGCCAGGTGTTCCTTATCCAATAGATATTTTCCTGTGCCCATCTTGGAGTTGATGAGCTCCTGAATTTGTGGGGCATACCCACAGCTTCTCTTCTGATCAGCTGATGTCCTTTTGATTGTCTCTACAATCAGACTCATGACCTTGAACTTTTGAGGCACATCAAACAAATGTAGCAAATTGATAGCATGTCCTCTGATCATCTTGTGATCACCTGACTTGGCTAGCAATGTGTGCCTTAGGATCCAGTTGATGGTAGGCAGACCGGACAACAAGAAGTGGACAGATCCAAACTTATGAGTCTCTAAAGCATCATCTGGGATCTCTCTATACATGTGTGCCATAGTGTTGTGGTCTTTCTTCTTCTTGGCATAAAAATCCAAGTCATCTTCATGTTCCTCAGGGGCATTGATCAGCTTGGCCCATTCTTCTACTATGGATTGGTACCTAGTACCTTCAGACATCCAAACTATCCTTCCATCTGGATAGAAGTGGGTTGTGGAGTAAAACTGCATGATGAGCTCATCATTCCACTTGGTGAGCTTCTGTCCAACAAATGTATCTACTCCACAAGCCTTGAAGCTGTCATAGACTCTTGGATAGTGATCTTCATTTTCCTTGATGTACTCCCAGTCAACCCATTTCATGTCACACACTATGGGCTTCTTTTCAAGTAGGACAGTCTCATGAAAGTCTTGTTGTTCCTTTGTGTGGAACCTGTAGTCCACATCAGTTCTCCTCCTGACAACATATGGATCAGACTGTCTCCATAATCTTAGTCCTGAATCTTTCCTTATCTTCATATTTTCTACAACAGGATGTGCATCATTGTGGTCAGGGATCTTGGGCTTGAGCTTCCTTAGCACTTGGGCTTAATCATCTTCTTCATTAATAATCTCAGGCACTGGGGCCTTGTTCTTTTCTGCACCTGGAATGTTTCTAGTGCTTCTCTTTGGAGTAGACTTCTGAGCTGGAGCTTTGGGAGCAGACTTGGGCTTTGATGGAGCAGCCCCTGATCTGATTGCATCTCCCATAAGCTTCTGACCTTTGGGTGCTGGGGCAGCATCCTCTTCTTCTTCTTCTTCTTCATCTCTCATCATGGATGATCTACCAAGTACTTTGGAAGTGGTATTCTTGACCCTTTCCTTCCTTTTCTTTCCTTCTCCAACTGCCTCTTCAGTTGGCTTGGAGGTTTCAGCAGTTGAGGCTCTGGCCTTTGACATGGGAATCCTCTTTGCTGGAGCCTTCTTGTGCATCACTGGCTTTGTTGTAGCAGCTGAGCCATACTCTTTCTTCAGCACCTTTTTCCTTGAAGTGGCTTCATCCTCAACGACCACATAATCCTCATCTTCAAAATCTGAGGTTTTCTTCTTCCTTGTCCTGGTAGCTGCTTTTGGCAAGTTACTAGGTGTGCTCCTGCTGCCCTCATCAGAAGTGCTAAAGGGACTAGTGCCCTCACTCAACTGAACCTACTCTTCAGACTAGTTCTGACTGTCACTTTGATCAGACATCTTCAGGCAAACTGTCAGCAGACCCTGTGAATATGTTGTAGATGAGGTAGAGTAGATGAGCATCACAAATTACAGAGGTTTTGCAAAACAATTGAGTCAAAAAGCTTAGTTTTAGTTCTCTACAGAAGTGATCTCGGAGATACCGAATTGACAAACTCGGTGATACCGAAGCAACACTTGGAACCTAAACTAGTGAACTCGGTTGGGCCAAGTCACAGTTCGGTGGCATCGAGATTGCTAGGGTTTCACATAATCTTGAACTTGGTCACACCGATTTGCACGTTTCGGTTGGACCAAAAAGCGCATGTGCAATGGCCAAGGCCGAATCGGTGAGACCGATTTCTACATTTCGGTCGGTCCGAGATGAGTTCTGTGGAGAGCTAACCCTAAAATTTTCGAATCAATTTAGACCTAAGGAAGTTTTAGCTGAATGGATCAATCTCAATCGTGGCAAGAAACATGGCATTGTCCTTGTGCTAGGAATCGGAGTGAAGAAGACAGCACAAGGGGTCGAACACTTACCCTAGAGCGGTGAGTGTTCGCTACGGCGGCAATGGCGGAGCAAATTGCCGTTGACGGCGGCGGAGACCAGCGGCGGGAGGCCGTTGGCGGCAAGAGGACGACCCGGAGACCCGAAGAGGCAGAGAAAGTTACGCGCGGGTGAAGGGTTTTGGAAAAATTTCCAAAATTTGACCCGTTAGTATATATAGCCTGACCCTGTCGGTGTGACCGAGTGGAACAACTCGGTGGCACCGAGATGCAAAACTGCTAGCAGTTACTGTAACTCGGTGTGACCGAAAGGTTCTAATCGGTTGCACCGAGATTGAAAACCTAGATCAACTAAGTGAACTCAGCAGGACTGAAAAGGATGAATCGGTCAGACCGAAATGCACAAAGAGGTTTTGGAAGTTTAAGTCTATGATGAATCGGGGACTCCGAGTGATCCTCACATAGAGTGGTTGAAATCTGACTTGATCAAACTTTGTGATGTAGCATGAATAGAGTTTGAGACGAGGAAAGCATAGATAGCTAGAGGGAGTTCTTAGGCATTCTTGTCCATCTGTTTGGCAAAAGAAAAGAGACAAACAATCAAAGCAACAAATGGATGTCCTCGAATGAGAGAAATATGCATCCAACATGCTCACACAATAAAATGGCGAATGAAATATGTGACAAAGCATGCACAGACACTCTAGCATCTATCAAGCAATTGGCGATGACTAGGTCATCTATATATGAGTATATTGAATTAGGAGTCAAATGAGAACATTTGATCATAGGTCACACTCATCGTTTAAGCACAAGTGGGGTTACCACTTTTACATAAAGCATTGTTGTGCTCACACCATTAGAGTTGCTTTAGCTCAATTTTAGAGTAAAGCTCCCCCTATATGCATTGAATTTTGCAAATGTTGTCCGTCCGAGCAGTGCATGATAGCCACTGCGAAACGGGACGATGTCGATGATAACTCTTCGCTTCAGAAGTTGTCCGGTGATCCGAAGACCACTTCCAGTGTGATTGAGCCTGTGCAATGGGCCTCTACACCTGGGATGATGCCTTTAAAGGTGGTTTTGCTGGGTTTGATCCTCGAGGGATCGATACCCATTTTTCGCACTGTATCCTGATAAAGCAGGTTCAGGCTGCTGCCTCCATCCATAAGGACTCGAGTGAGGTGAAATCCGTCAATGATGGGGTCTAGGACCAGTGCGGCGGATCCGCCATGACAGATGATAGTGGGGTGGTCCCTGCATCGAAGGTGATCGGGTAAGCAGACCATGGGTTGAACTTTGGGGCGACGGGCTCCATCGCATAGACGTCCCTTAGTGCACGCTTCCGCTCCCTCTTGGGAATGTGGGTTGCGTATATCATGTTCACCGTCTTTACTTGTGGGGGAAACCCCTTCTGTCCTCCTGTGTTCGGCGGCCGGGGCTCCTCCTTGTCATCGCTATGTAGCCCCTTGTCCTTGTTTTCGGCATTTAACTTGCCGGCCTGCTAGCGTTCTCTGTTGGTGTGATTGGCTAGCTGTCGGGGGTGCCGTGGATTTGACACGAGCAATCCAGTATGCGATCCAGACTGGACGGAGCCGGAGTATTTCTTTTAAATGGCTTTTTCCGCTGACCGGATCTAGAGCCTCTGAATCTGGCATTGACTGTCGTATCTTCGGTGTTATCGCCGTTATTGCGGCGCTTTGGTCTGTTACGACGCTGCCTACCGTTAACATCTTTGGTATCCGAGGTAGACGGATTCCTCGAAGTGTTGTTGCTGCGAGCCAGCCAGCTGTCCTCGCCCGCGCAAAAGAGGGTCATGAGTGTTGTGAGGGATGCCATAGATTTCGCCTTCTCTTGGCCGAGGTGGCGGGCGAGCCACTCGTCGTGGATGCTATGCTTGAATGCCTCTAGGGCCTCTGCATCCGGACAGTCTACAATTTGGTTTTTCTTAGTCAGGAACCGTGTCCAGAATTGTCTGGCCGATTCCCCTGGCTGTTGGGTTATGTGGCTCAAGTCATCAGCATCCGGCGGCCTCACATAAGTGCCCTGGAAGTTGTCAAGGAATGCGTCTTCCAGATCCTCCCAACTGCCGATGGAATCTGCTGGCAAGCTGTTCCGCCAATGCCGAGCTGGTCCTTTGAGTTTTAGTGGGAGGTACTTGATGGCATGTAGATCGTCACCGCGAGCCATGTGGATGTGAAGGAGGAAATCCTCAATCCATACAATAGGATCTGTTGTGCCATCGTATGATTCGATATTTATGGGTTTGAAACCCTCCGGGAATTCATGATTCATAACTTCATCAGTGAAGCATAGGGGGTCTGTGGCGCCTCTGTGCCGGGCTATATCCCGACGTAGTTCGTATGAGTCTTGTCTGCTGTATTCGGCCCGGCCGGATTTACTCTTGGTGTATCCACGCGACGATCATCGTCCCGTGTTGGCCTGCATGCCCGTGTCTCGTATATTGACCTTGCGATTTTTTGCCTTACTGTCCAATATGTCCCGCAGGTCCTCTATGTTACCTCGGGCCTTAGTATTTTTGATTGAGTGGCGACGGGGTGCGGGCTGAACTTCAGGCTGAAACGCCTCTCTGGCTCGGCCGCGTAGTGGCCGATCGGCCGCATCGTACACTAGTGAATGAGGTTTCAATGCTTCCTCCTCAAGGTGAGGTAGCAACCTGCGTTTTGGGTAACTCTTGGACGAGCGCTCGAGTTCATGCTCCTCGGCCGCAAGGACTTCAGTCCACCTGTCTGCTAGCAAGTCTTGATCAGCTTGAAGCTGTTGCTGCTTTTTCTTCAGGCTATTTGCCGTGGCCATAAGCCGGCACTTGAAGCGCTCTTGCTCGATGGGGTCCTCAGGCATGATAAACTTGTCGTCGCCGAGGCTCGCCTCATCTTTGGAGAGAGGCATGTAATTGTCCTCCTCCGGTTCTCCATCTGCTGCCTGCTCTGGAGGGCTAGCTTGTTCATCCTCCAGCTCTACATCGTGCTGGAGGGGATTGTTGTTGTCTTCGGCGCTATCCGGAGTGTTATTATCTCCTGTGCCAGTATCACTGCTCTTGCTGTGGCGGGACTTAGAGCGGCGCCGCTGACGTCGGCGCTTGGGTTGCTTCTTGGAGGGGTCATCCTCCGCTGTCTCGTCGCCATTGCCTTCTTCGGGGGTGTCCACCATGTATATATCATATGATGAGGTGGCGGTCCAGCGCCCTGAGGGCGGTGGTTCCTGTTCGTCTCTGGCTTCGTCGTCCATACCATCGAAGTCTTCGGAGTCGAAGTCGAGCATGTCGGTTAAGTCATCGACAGTGGCTACTAAGTGGGTGGTGGGTGGGCAGCGAATTTCTTCGTCATCCGCATCCCATTCTAGCCGGACATAGTTCGGCCAAGGTTCTCCTGACAGGGAGAGAGACCTTAATGAATTTAGCACGTCGCCGAAGGGCGAGTGCTGAAAGATATCCGCGGAGGTGAACTCCATGATCGGCGCCCAGTCGGATTCGACGGACACGGATGTGAGCGGCTCGGAGTCCATGGCCGGAGATGAACCCAGTGGTTCGGCGACACGGCTCTCGTAAGGGGTGAAGTCAGTATCTGGCTCTACCGCCATTGAGAGGGTGGCCTCCATGGCGGGGTCTATCCCTCCGCTCTCGGATGGCGCGATTTGCTCCGGATTAACAACCAGAGTAGTTGCGGATGCGATCTCCCGAACACTGTCCGACGGCAGAGTTACGTCATGCTCGTCGCGACTGTGTGGCGCATCCGATATGTGATCGAATTCGTCGAAGATCAAGTCTCCGCGGATGTCGGTCGTGTAGTTCAGGTTTCCAAATCTGACCTGATGGCCAGGGGCGTAGCTCTCGATCTGCTCCAGACGGCCAAGCGAATTGGCCCACAGTGCGAAGCCGCCGAAAACGAAGATCTGTCCGGGAAGGAAAACCTCCCCCTGGACCGCATCGCTAGCAATGATCGAAGGAGCCATCAAGCCTTATGGTGGAGACATAGTGGACTCTCAATGAAAGCACCAATGTCGGTGTCAAAACCGGCTGATCTTGGGTAGGGGGTCTCGAACTGTGCATCTAAGGCGGATGGCAACAGGAGGCAGGAGACACGATGTTTACCCAGGTTCGGGCCCTCTTGATGGAGGTAATACCCTATGTCCTGCTTGATTGTTCTTGATGATATGAGTATTACGAGAGTTGATCTACCACGATATCAGAGAGGCTAAACCCTAGAAGCTAGCCTATGGTATGATTGTATGTTGTCCTACGGACTAAACCCTCCGGTTTATATAGATACCGAAGGGGGCTAGGGTTACACAAGGTCGGTTACAAAGGAGGAGATATACATATCCGTATTGCCTAGCTTGCCTTCCACGCCAAGTAGAGTCCCATCTGGACACGGGACGAAGTCTTCAATCTCGTATCTTCATAGTCCAACAGTCCGGCCAAAGGATATAGTCCGGCTGTCCGGAGACCCCTAATCCAGGACTCCCTCACTTGCAATAGAGGTTAATCATAAGTGGTATGCTTGTCCAAGTAAGGGCATCATCCAAGCAGTGGTCCACCCACATACCAAATTATCAAAGTACCGAACGCGAATCATATGATCGTGATGAAAACTAGCTTGACGATATTCCCATGTGTCCTCAGGAGCGCTTTTCTCTATATAAGAGTTTGTCCAGGCTTGTCCTTTGCTACAAAAAGGACTGGGCCACCTTGCTGCACTTTATTTACTTTTGTTACTTGTTGCTCGTTACAAATTATCCTATCACAAAACTATCTGTTACCACTTATTTCAGTACTTGCAGAGAATACCTTGCTGGAAACCGCTTATCATTTCCTTCTGCTCCTCGTTGGGTTCGACACTCTTACTTATCGAAAGGACTACGATAGATCCCCTATACTTTTGGGTCATCAAGACTCTTTTCTGGCGCCGTTGCCGGGGAGTGAAGCGCCTTTGGTAGGTGGAATTTGGTAAGGAAAAATTTATATAGTGTGCTGAAATTTACTTTCACTCGTTACTATGGAAAGTAATCCTCTGAGGGGCTTGTTCGGGGTATCTTCACCCCGACCAGTAGAGCAAAGAGTTGCTCCTCAACCTACTGAACCTAATGAAAATGAAAATGTCTGCTTTGAAATTCCTTCGGGTATGATAGAAAAACTGCTAGCTAATCCTTTTGTAGGAGATGGATCAAAGCATCCTGATGAGCACTTAATATATGTGGATGAAGTTTGTGGATTATTTATGCTTGCACGTGTACTCAAAGATGTTGTTAAGAAGAAGGTCTTCCCTTTATCTTTGAAGGGAGATGCATCGACATGGTATAGGCTATGTGATGATATGGGGTCATGGAATTACAAACGATTGAAGTTGGAATTTCATCAGAAGTTTTATCCTATGCATCTTGTTCATCGTGATCACAATTATATATATAATTTTTGGCCTCGCGAAGGAGAAATCATCGCTCAAGCTTGGGGGAGGCTTAAATCAATGTTATATTCATGCCCCAATCATGAGCTCTCAAGACAAATGATTATTCAAAATTTTTATGCTCGACTTTCTAATAGCAATCGGACCATGCTTGATACTTCTTGTGCTGGCTCTTTTATGATGAGGACTATTGAATTCAAATGGGATTTATTGGAAAGAATTAAACGCAACTCTGAAGGTTGGGACCTCGACAAAGGTAAGGAGTCAGGTATGAAACCTAGGTTTGATTGTGTTAAATCTTTTATGGATACCGATGTTTTCCGTAAATTTAGCACTAAATATGGACTTGACTCTAAGATAGTAGCTTCTTTCTGTGAATCTTTTGCTACTTATGTTGATCTCCCCAAGGAGAAGTGGTTTAAATATCATCCTCCCATAGAAGTAAAAGTAGCTACACCTATTAAAGTTGAAGAAAAGATTGTCACTTATAATGATCCTATTGTTCCTACTGCTTATGTTGAGAAACCACATTTCCCTGTTAGGATAAAGGATCATCCTAAAGCTTCAACTGTGGTTCGTAAAAGCAATATTAAAACTTATACACCTCCTGAGCAAATTAAAGTTGAACCTGATATTGCTATTGTTAAAGATCTCTTGTTTGATAATATTGATGGGCATGTTATTCATTTCCTTGATGAGACTGCTAGAATTGCCAAACCTTGTGCAAAAGATAAAAACAGACCTGTGGTAGGCTTGACTGTTATTTCTATTAAAATAGGAGATCATTGTTATCATGGCTTATGTGATATGGGTGCCAGTGCTAGTGCAATACCTATTAGCCTATATAGAGAAATTATGCATGATATTGCACCTGTTGAGTTAGAAGATATTGATGTCACAATTAAACTTGCCAATAGAGATACTATTTCACCAATGGGAATTGTTAGGGATGTTGAAGTCTTGTGTGGGAAAACTAAATATCCTGTTGATTTTCTTGTTCTTGGTTCCTCACAAGATAGCTTTTGTCCCATTATATTTGGTAGACCCTTCTTGAACACTGTTAATGCTACCATAGATTGCAAAAGAGATGTTGTTACTATCGGTTTAGATGATATGACTCATGAATTTAATTTCTCTAAATGTAGTAGACAACACCGTGAAGAAGATTTGCCTAGTAAGGATGAAATTATTGGTCTTGCTTCTATTGCCGTACCTCCTAGTGATCCTTTAGAACAATATTTGCTAGACCATGAAAATGATATGTTTATGAATGAATGAAGAGAAATAGATGAAGTATTCTTTAAACATGAACCTATTCTGAAAAACAATTTACCTGTTGAAATCCTAGGGGATTCTCCTCCACCCAAGGGTGATCCCATGTTTGAGCTTAAACCATGGCCAGATACTCTTAAATATGCTTATCTTGATGAGAAAAAGATATATCCTGTTATTATTAATGCTAAACTTTCAGAGCATGAGGAAGAGAGATTATTGAAAACTCTGAAGAAGCATCGTGCTGCTATTGGGTATACTCTTGATGATCTTAAGGGCATTAGTCCCACTCTATGTCAACATAATATAAATTTGGAAGAAGATGCTAAACCAGTTCGTGATCATCAACGACGACTAAATCCTAAAATGAAAGAAGTGGTAAGAAAGGAAATACTAAAGCTCCTTGAGGCATGTATAATCTATCACGTTGCTGATAGTCAGTGGGTAAGTCCTGTCCATTGTGTCCCTAAGAAGGGAGGTATTACTATCGTTCCTAATGATAAAGATGAATTGATCCCTCAAAGAATTATTACAGGTTATAGGATGGTAATTGATTTCCGCAAATTAAATAAGGCCACTAAAAAGGATCATTACCCCTTACCTTTTATCGATCAAATGCTAGAAATATTATCCAAACATACACATTTTTGCTTTCTAGATGGTTATTCTGGTTTCCCTCAAATACCTGTGTCAGCCAAAGATCAATCAAAGACTACTTTTACTTGCCCTTTTGGTATTTTTGCTTATAGACGTATGCCTTTTGGTTTATGTAATGCACCTGCTACCTTTCAAAGATGCATGATGGCTATATTCTCTGACTTTTGTGAAAAGATTTGTGAGGTTTTCATGGACGATTTCTCCGTCTATGGATCTTCTTTTGATGACTGCTTAAGCAACCTTGATCGAGTTTTGCAGAGATGTGAAGAAACTAATATTGTCTTGAATTGGTAAAAGTGCCACTTTATGGTTAATGAAGGTATTGTTCTGGGGCACAAAGTTTCTGAAAGAGGTATTGAGGTTGATAAAGCCAAGGTTGATGCTATTGAAAAGATGACATGTCCCAAGGACATCCAAGGTATAAGAAGTTTCCTTTGTCACGCCGGATTTTATAGGAGGTTCATTAAGGACTTCTCAAAAACTTCTCGGCCTCTGACTAATTTATTGCAAAAAGATATACCACTTGTCTTTGATGATGATTGTGTAGAAGCATTTGAAATACTTAAGAAAGCATTGATCTCTGCACCTATTGTTCAGCCACCTGATTGGAATATATCCTTTGAAATTATGTGTGATGCTAGTGATTATGCTGTAGGTGCTATTCTAGGGCAAAGAGTTGATAAGAAATTAAATGTTATTCAATATACTAGTAAAACTCTAGACAATACTCAAAGAAATTATGCTACTACTGAAAAAGAATTCTTAGTAGTTGTATTTGCTTGTGATAAGTTCAGACCTTATATTGTTGATTCTAAAGTAAATATTCGCACGGATCATGCTGCTATTAAATACCTTATGGAAAAGAAAGATGCTAAACCTACACTTATTAGATGGGTTCTCTTGCTACAAGAATTTGATTTGCATATTATTGATAGAAAGGGAGCTGAGAACCCTGTTGCAGACAACTTGTCTAGGTTAGAAAATGTGCTTGATGACCCACTACCTATTGATGATAGATTTCCTGATGAACAATTAAATGTCATAAATGCTTCTCATACTGCTCCATGGTATGCTGATTATGTTAATTACATTGTTGCTAAATTTATACCACCTAGTTTCACATACCAGCAAAAGCAAAAGTTCTTCTATGATTTGAGACATTACTTTTGGGATGAGCCACATCTTTATAAAGAAGGAGTATATGGTGTTATTAGACGTCATGTACCTGAGCATGAACATGAACAGATCCTACGCAAGTGACACGCCAAGGCTTATGGAGGACACCATGCTGGAGATAGAACTGCACACAAGGTATTGCAATCCGGTTTTTATTGGCCTACTCTCTTCAAGGATGCCCGTAAGTTTGTCTTGTCTTGTGATGAATGTCAAAGAATTGGTAATATTAGTAGACGTCAAAAAATGCCTATGAATTATTCACTTGTTATTGAACCATTTGATGTTTGGGGCTTTGATTATATGGGACCTTTTCCTGCCTCTAATGGATATACACATATTTTAATTGCTGTTGATTACGTTACTAAGTGGGTAGAAGCTATTCCAACTAGTAGTGCTGATCATAACACTTCTATTAAGATGCTTAAAGAAGTTATTTTGTCCAAGATTTGGAGTCCCTAGATATTTAATGACTGATGGTGGTTCACATTTTATTCATGGTGCTTTCCGTAAAATGCTTGCTAAATATGATGTTAATCATAGAATTGCATCTCCTTATCACCCTCAGTCTAGGGGTCAAGTAGAATTGAGTAATAGAGAGCTCAAATTAATTTTGCAAAAGACTGTTAATAGATCTAGAAAGAATTGGTCCAAGAAACTTGATGATGCATTATGGGCCTATAGAACTACATATAAAAATCCTATGGGTATGTCTCCGTATAAAATGTTTATGGAAAAGCATGTCACTTACCTCTCGAACTAGAACACAAGGCATATTGGGCTATTAAAGAACTCAATTATGATTTTAAACTTGCCGGTGAGAAGAGGTTATTTGATATTAGCTCACTCGATGAATGGAGAACCCAAGCCTACGAAAATGCCAAGTTGTTTAAAGAAAAAGTTAAAAGATGGCATGATAAAAGGATACAAAAGCCTGAGTTTAATGTAGGTGATTATGTATTGCTATATAACTCTCGTTTAAGATTTTTTGTAGGAAAACTTCTCTCTAAATGGGAAGGTCCTTACGTTATCAAGGAGGTCTATCATTCTGGTGCCATAAAAATCAACAACTTCGAAGGCACAAATCCGAAGGTGGTGAACGGTCAAAGAATCAAACATTATATCTCAGGTAATCCCATAAATGTTGAAACCAATGTTATTGAAACCGTAACCCCGGAGGAATACATAAGGGACACTTTCCAGAACATTTCAGACTCCGAAAAGGAATAGGTATGTGGTACGGTAAGTAAACCGACTCCAAAAACAGTTTTTAAGGCAATATTTCTCCGTTTTGGAATATTTAGAAAAATAGAAAAATAAGAAGCAGTCCGGGAAGGACACGAGGGCTCCACGAGGGTGGAGGGCGCGCCCTACCCTCCTGGGCGCGCCCCCTACCTCGTGGGCACCTCGTGCGCTTTCCGGACTCCATTTTCGTACACGACAGTATTTTGGTCGGTAAAAATTCATTATATAATCTCCCGGAGGTTTTGACTCCTGTATCACGCAAAAACCCTCTGTTTGTGTTTTGAGTTGTTGCTGCTGCAGATTAGAGCAAGATGTTTTCGCAAGAGTCAGTCGGCGAGAGCCGGGTGTCTCATCCGACACCGAGATCAATGACAAACAAGAATGTTGACATCTTTGGGCCAGCAACGGAGGAAGAGATGGAGGCCAAATTGAAGAGGATAGATACCATGGAAGAAGATCAAGAAGTCACTTCCCGCTTCCGAGCTGGCTTCACAATGGGAGAACTACAGAGCTTGGCTATTCCAAACTCGGTTATCCCTTCCAATGTTAGATTTCTTTCTTATGAGAATATGAAAAAGAGTGTCACTGGTTCTCCCACTACTATGCAGCACCCTTGGGTGCAGGGAGATTTGGCTGTTACAGGAAAACTCCGAAAGGAAATAATGGACCTCAAGCAGCAAGTCAATAAGCTCGAGGAGGAGAATCGTATCCTGAGGGGCATCATCGCCAAGAACATCACATCACCACCCCCGAAAAGAGAGACATAATCACATGGGTATGAGCACTCCCCTTGGCAACTGCCAAGCTTGGGGGAGTACCCCGGTATCGTATCACCATCACTTTTATCTTTACCGTTTTCCTTAGTTCGATCCTTTTGGTATTATCTTGATCTAGTAGAATAAAGTTTATAGTATGATCTAGTTGTGAGTTTTGCTTTATAATCCTTCTATGTAATCGAGTCCGTGAGCTATATAATAAAGATTAGTGTTGAGTCAAGGGCTTGATTATTTCGCCATGATCCTAAGGGAATAAAAGGAAAGAGAAAGGAATAAAAAGAAATAAAGAGATTATACAGATCTCATGGAGAGTAATGAGCTCACATAGAAAGAGTATGATGAATAAAACTTGTTGAGAGTTGACGTCATCGTTGCAATTAATAGGAAGTAATAAAGAAAGAGAGATCTACACATATAGATATACTATCTTGGAAATCTTTTATGATTGTGAGCACTCATTAAAATATGACATGCTAAAGAGTTGACGTTGGACAAGGAAGACAACATAATGGGTTATGTTTTCTTACATCTGAGATAAATTATATTGTCATGGATCATCCAACATGGTTGAGCTTGCCTTTCCCCCTCATGCTAGCCAAATTCATCGCACCAAGTAGAGATACTACTTGTGCTTCCAAATACCCTTAAACCAGTTTTCCCATGAGAGTCCACTATACCTACCTATGGATTGAGTAAGATCTTCCAAGTAAGTTGTCATCGGTGCAAGCAATAAAAATTGCTCTCTAAATATGTATGACTTGTTACTGTGGGAGAAATAAGCTTTATACGATCGTGTGATATGGAAGAAATAAAAGCGACAGACTGCATAATAAAGGTACATATTACATGTGGCAATATAAAGTGATGTTCTCTCGCATTAAGATTTTGTGCATCCAACTATAAAAGCGCATGACAACCTCTGCTTCCCTCTGCGAAGGGCCTATCTTTTACTTTTATCTCCTACCTTGCATAAGAGTCATGGTGATCTTCACCCTCCCTTTTTACATTTTATCCTTTGGCAAGCACGGTATGTTGGAAAGATCCTGGTATATATGGCTAATTGGATGTGAGTTTTCATGAACTATTATTGTTGACATTACCCTTGAGGTAAAACATTTGGAGGCAAAACTATAAGCCCCTATCTTTCTCTGTGTCCAATTAAAACTCCATACCCATAAGTATTGCGTGTGTGTTAGCAATTGTGAAAGACTATATGATAGTTGAGTATGTGGACTTGCTGAAAAACTCCTATACATTGACTCTTTCCCATGTTATGATAAATTGCAATTGCTCCAATGACTGAGATTATAGTTTGTTACTTTTCAATGAAGTTTACGATTCATACTTGAAATTGTGATTGAATTATTACTCTATCATAAGAAATTATATGAAAAAAATAAGTTTCTGTTCTAAGAATGATCATGATGCCCTCATGTCCGTATTTTATTTTTATCGACACCTCTATCTCTAAACATGTGGACATATTTTTTGATTTCGGCTTTCGCTTGAGGACAAGCGAGGTCTAAGCTTGGGGGAGTTGATACGTCCATATTGCATCATGCTTTTATATCGTTATTTATTGCATTATGGGTTGTTATTACACATTATGTCACAATACTTATGCCTATTCTCTCTTATTTTACAAGGTTTGCATAATGAGGGAGAATGCCGACAGCTAGGATTCTGGGCCGGAAAAGGAGCAAATATTAGAGACCTATTCCGCACAGCTCCAAAAGTCCTGAAACTTCACGGAAGACGTTTTTAGAATATATAAAAAATACTCAGCGGAAGAAGTTCACCAGGGGGCCACACCCTGCCCACGAGGGTGGGGGGCGCGCCCTACCCCCTGGGCACGCCCCCCTACCTCGTGGGCCTCCGGTGGCCATCTTCTGCTATATGAAGTCTTTCGATGAAAAAAAATCATAAGCCATCTTCCCGGACGAGACTCCGCCGCCACGAGGCGGAACCTTGGCGGAACCAATCTAGGGCTCTGGCGGAGCTGTTCTGCCGAGGAAACTTCCTCCCGGGAGGGGGAAATCATCGCCATCTCCATCAACATCTTCACCAATACCATCTCCTCTCAAAACCATAGTTCATCTCTTGTATCCAATTCTTGTCTCCATGTCTAGGATTGGTACCTATGGGTTGCTAGCAGTGTTAATTACTCCTTCTAGTTGATGCTAGTTGGTTTATTTGGTGGAAGATCATATGTTCAGATCATATATGCATATTAATACCCTTCTGATTATGAACATGAATATGCTTTGTGAGTACTTACGTTTGTTCCTGAGGACATGGGAGAAGTCTTGCTATTAGTAGTCATGTGAATTTGGTATTCGTTCGATATTTTGATGAGATGTATGTTGTGTCTCCTCTAGTGGTGTTATGTGAACGTCGACTACATGACACTTCACCATTATTTGGGCCTAGAGGAAGGCATTGGGAAGTAATAAGTAGATGATGGGTTGCTAGAGTGACAGAAGCTTAAACCCTAGTTTATGCGTTGCTTCGTAAGGGGCTGATTTGGATCCATATGTTTCATGATATGGTTAGGTTCACCTTAATACTTTTGTTGTAGTTGCGGATGCTTGCAATAGAGGTTAATCATAAGTGGGATGCTTGTCCAAGTAAGGGCAGCACCCAAGCACCGGTCCACCCACATACCAAATTATCAAAGTACTGAACGCGAATCATATGATCGTGATGAAAACTAGCTTGATGATATTCCCATGTGTCCTCGGGAGCGCTTTTCTCTATATAAGAGTTTGTCCAGGCTTGTCCTTTGCTACAAAAAGGACTAGGCCACCTTGCTGCATTTTATGTACTTTTGTTACTTGTTGCTCGTTACAAATTATCCTATCACAAAACTATCTGTTACCACTTATTTCAGTACTTGCAGAGAATACCTTGCTGGAAACCGCTTATCATTTCCTTTTGCTCCTCGTTGGGTTCGACACTCTTACTTATCGAAAGGACTACGATAGATCCCCTATACTTGTGGGTCATCATAGTCCCACAAGGAACAAGCAAGGATATCCATAGACATAGAGTGATGTATACACAAGATGATGTCCATGAAAGCATTAGGTTACCTTGTCCCTTGTCTTACCAACAAGAGGGTTTGTGACTCCTTGAACTAGTGCAAGATATGGAAGTTGTTTGCACTTGTTATTGCCAAACGATAAGAGTGATGTATGTTGGTGGAGTCACCCTCAAGAACTCTCTAGTTCTTCTTCTTCGGATCCACACCATCTTGATGGAAATCCTTGGAGTTGTAGTCATACTTGATGAGGTAGAACTTGATGTAGTCTTGGGAACCCACTTGACCAAGGCCTTAGGAGCTTCTTCAAATGCATCAATCTCCTCTTGAAGCTTGTCCTTGCCTTTTTGCTTGTGGTCTTGAGGTGGGAGATCATCTTGAACTTGTGTTCCTTGGAAATAAGTAGGATCATACTTATCTTGTTGAGGAACAAACTTATTCTTGGGGTGTTGATCTTCTTCCCACTCAACTCCATTAGCATTGAACTTTCGTTCAAAACCAACACCTTGATTATTCCAGTGTCTTCCTTGCTTGCGTACAATTTCCTCAAATTGCTTACTTTCGGCAAGGCTCTTGTAAACACCTTTCTCTATAATTCCCTTCAATAAGCTATTTTCTTGCTCAAGTGTAACTTGGCTAAGAGAATCATTAGTGGAATCAAGAAAACTACTAGAAGCAACATCATTGGGTTTAGCATGATTATTGTTATTACTAGAAGAAGAATCTTTCTTACTCTTGTTGCTAGATTTAACTTGTGGCATGTAAGTAGACAAGAGTAAACGCTTGGCAATGTAAGAAGAACTTTTCTTGTGAAGATCATCATTGATCGCTTTTAAGAACCCATGCTCTTACTGAAGGTTGAGCTTTTCGAAGCGTAACTTCTCATGAATCTTTAAAAGCTCTTGATGATTTTCCAAGGTAACTTCATGAGCTAACTTGAGAGTGTTTAGCTCCTTAGTTAGATGCCCAATCTCCTTCTTATCATCATCATTCGTTTTGTCTTGATTAGCATGATTAATAGCAAGTTCATCATAGTTTTCATCACTAGAATTGTCAACAAGTAAATCATCATCACCTAGCAAGTCATCTTCATCACTATTGAAATCAACATACTCGGGGTGTGATACCTTTGGACCTTTAGCCATGAAGCATCATCCAATTCCTTCATTTGGTGACTCAAATATGTCGTAGGAGTTGGTTTGACACAAGTGCTAGACCGGCAACACCTTCATCTTGAGTATATTCGGAGTCGGAGTGATAACTTCTCTCGGAGTGATCGTCGGAGTCAGAGCCGGATACCCATTCACCAACGTGAGCTTGATGTCTTCGTTTTGTGTAGCCCCTTGATGATTTGTCCTTCCTTTCTGAATCCTTGCTTCTCCGTGATGTTCTTCGTTCATAACGGTCATCTCTACTCCTCCTCTCTCTTGATGGTTATTCTTCTCTCCTACTTCTTCTCTTGGGAGAATCTTCTCTTCTTTTGTAGGGAGTCGTACACTCATTGGAATAGTGTCCGGGTCTTCCACAATTGTAGCAGTTACACTCACGACTAGAAGATCTTTTGTCATTGTAGGACCTTGACTTGGAACTTCTTTCCTTGCTTCTACTCTTGTAGAACTTGTTGAAGTTATTCACCATTAGGTTCAATTCTTCATTGAAGGTTTGCTTCTCATTTGATGATGTGGGGGCATCACATGAGGCTTTGTAAGCACCACTTGACTTGTTGTGAAGCTCTTCCTTATCCCTAAGTGACATCTCATGAGCAACAATTCTTCCAATGACTTCCGTTGGCTTGAGATCTTTGTAGTTGGGCATCATTTGGATCAATGTGCACACGGTATCATATTTTCCATCCAAGGCTCTTAGGATCTTCTTGATGATGAATCTATCGGTCATCTCTTCACTTCCTAAGCCGGCAATCTCATTTGTGATGAGAGCAAGCCTGGAGTACATTTAGTGACACCTTCACCATCCTTCATTTTGAACTTTCCAAGTTGACTTTGAAGCACATCCAATTTGGATTCCTTGACGGAGTCGGTACCTTCGTGCATATCAATCAAAGTATCCCAAATTTCCTTTGCATTCTCAAGACGACTGATTTTGTTGAATTCTTCGAGGCACAATCCGTTGAAGAGAATATCACAAGCTTGAGCATTGTATTGCAGCATCTTCAACTCTTCCGCGGTAGCTTCACGGTTCGGTTCTCTCCCATAAAAGAATTTATCTTGCAAGCCAATACACACAATAGCCGAAACGGCGGGGTTATGTCCAAGAATATGCATTTTCATCTTATGCTTCCAACTAGAAAACTTTGTACCATCAAAGTAAGGAGCTCTACGGTGGTAATTTCCCTTGCTAGACACCATACTCTCCTAGGTTGTGAAACCAAGGCTATGACCACCAAAAGCTATGGAAATCCAAGCAAATGGAGACCAAAGCTCTGATACCACTTGTAGGATCGAAAGTATGTCTAGAGGGGGGGGGTGATTAGACTACTTGACCAAATAAAAATCTAACCTTTTCCCAATTTTAGTTCTTGGCAGATTTTAGCAACTTTGCACAAGTCAAGCAACCAACCTACACATGCAATTCTAAGTGTATAGTAGCGGAAAGTAAAACAATTGCATATGAAGGTAAAGGGAGGAGTTTGAGGGAGCAAACGCAATGTAGACACGGAGATTTTTGGCGTGGTTCCGATAGGTGGTGCTATTGTACATCCACGTTGATGGAGACTTCAACCCACGAAGGGTAATGGTTGCGCGAATCCATGGAGGGCTCAACCCATGAAGGGTCCATGAAGGAGCAACCTTGTCTATCCCACCATGGCCGTCGCCCACGAAGGACTTGCCTCACTCGGGTAGATCTTTACAAAGTAGGTGATCTCCTTGCCCTTACAAACTCCTTGGTTTAACTCCACAATCTTGACAGAGGCTCCCAAGTGACACCTAGCCAATCTAGGAGACACCACTCTCCAAGAGGTAACAAATGGTGTGTTGATGATGAACTCCTTGCTCTTGTGCTTCAAATGATAGTCTCCCCAACACTCAACTCTCTCTCACAGAATTTGGATTTGGTAGAAAGAAGATTTGAGTGGAAAGCAACTTGGGGAAGGCTAGAGATCAAGATTTATGTGGTTGGAATGGAATATCTTGACCTCAACACAAGTGTAGGTGGTTCTCTCTCAGAAAATGTATGCTGTAAGTGTAGGCATGTTCTGATGACTCTCTCCATGAATGAAGAGTGGGTGGAGGGGTATATATAGCCTCCACACAAAATCTAACCGTTACACACAATTTACCAAACTCGGTGCGACCGAATCATGAAACTCGGTCGGACCAATTTAGTTCAAAATGTGAACGTTAGGATTTTCGGTGGGACCGACACGTCAACTCAGTGGGACCGATTTCTTTAGGGTTAGGTCATAATGTAATCTCGGTGAGACTGATTACACAAACTCGGTGGGACCGATTTTGGTAATAGGCAAACAGAGAGTTGGTCAGGCAATCTCGATGGGACCGATTCGCTCTTTCGGTAGGACCGAAACGTTACGAAAGGGAAACAGAGAGTTTGCATTGCAATCTCGGTGGGACTGATCGCTCATCTCGTTTTGACCGAAACGTTACAAAGGGAAACAGAGAGATTACAATCCCATCTCGGTGAGACCGAAATCCCTATCGGTGAGACCGGAAAGACTAGGGTTTCTGGCAGTGGCTATGTCAAGAGAACTCGGTGGCGCCGGATAGACAAATTCGGTGGGGCCAAGTTTAACTTTTGGTTTGGAACATATGTGGATATGAGAAAGTAGTAGAAGGCCTTGGATTATATCACTAAGCATTTTGAGCAAGAACCTCATTAAGCAACACCTCAACCCCTCTTGATAGTATTGGCTTTTCCTATGGACTCAATGTGATCTTGGATCACTAAAATGAAAAATGTAGAGTCTTGTGCTTTGAGCTTGAGCCAATCCTTTTGTCCTTAGCATTGTGAGGGATCCACTTTCTAATCCATGCCATGCTAATCATCGAGCTTTCCTGAAATTTTTATCTTGAAATAGCATTAGCTCAATGAGCTATATGTTGTTAGGAATTACCAAAACCACCCAAGGATAGTTGCACTTTCAGCTACTGAAGCATCTTGTTGATTTACCGCGGCTTCAGCCAAGCTCCGACGTGATATAATTGTTTGTTTTCATAATAAAAACTTCTTGTGCTACTGGTTACAATTTTCTCAAGCCAACTTCAGTAATGTACAACATCAATAAAAATAACTAGCAGCAAGGTAAGCTATAAATAAATAATAAAGTGTGTTAAAGGAAGCAAGCTCAACTGCTCAAGCTACCTTTGGTAACAGGATGAGCACATATATGCTGCAACTCACAGACAAAACCAGAATAAATAGACAATACCATGATCCACAATCACAAAAACAGTAGTAGTGACTACAAGTAGGGAAAGTGAAGTATTTGTAGGATATCCTTTCTTCTAACAAGCAAACCAATAAAAACATGAAGATGAAGTACACGAGGAAACTGGTAGTGGAACAATAGTCTGCAGTTGAGCGGCTTACATACTCATTTCTAGGCCAGTAGGGTTAATGTCACCTGAGAGCATGCCGCCACTTCATCCCTTGAGTTCTAGGACATTGTCACAGTGAAGTCAAAAACTCACTGGTGATTTCCAATGTAAGACAATAGGCTTTGGGGGGAACCGGCACAACCCTCTAGGGGTGGCCTATCACATATATATATAATGAGGTGGTATACAACGTTACAATATACACATGTAAATACAGTCTAACACCCTCCCTCAATCTTAGCCACTTTCTAATGAATCTAGAAGGGTAAGATTGCGCCTGCAAGTCTCAAACTGTGGCAAAGGCAATGGCTTGGTGAAGATGTCAGCAAGTTGATCCTTGGAAGAAATAAACTTGATCTGTAGTTGCTTCTGAGAGACACGTTCACGCACAAAGTGATAGTCAACTTCAATGTGTTTCGTTCGGGCATGGAATACCGGATTTGCAGAAAGGTATGTAGCACCGATGTTATCACACCAAAGAACAGGAGGCTGTGATTGGGGTATACTTAACTCCTGAAGCAAGGACTGTACCCAGATGATCTCTGATGTGGCATTGGCCACAGCCTTATACTCAGCCTCAGTACTGCTACGTGAGACAGTAGCCTGTTTCCGAGCACTCCAGGCAATCAGGTTAGAGCCAAAGAAGACAGCATAACCCCCCGTGGATCGCCTGTCATCCGGATTGCCAGCCCAGTCTGCATCAGAATATGCTGAAAGACAACCAGAGTCAGACGGCCGAATATGCAAACCATGAGCCACCGTGAAATGAATATAGCGCAAAATCCGCTTAACAGCAGACCAATGAGTGTCACAGGGTGACTGCAGATACTGGCAGACTCGGTTAATAGCATAGGAAATGTCTGGTCACGTGATCGTCAAGTACTGGAGCCCATCAACAATACTCCTGTACTCTGTCGCATCAGAAGAAGAAAGAAGCACACCATCAACAGCATTGAGCTTATCAGTGGTAGACATGGGTGTAGTCGTCGGTTTGCACTTAAGCATCCCAGCTCGCTGCAACAAATCCAGAGAGTACTTCTTCTGCGTCATAACAAGGCCAGCATCACGAGAAGTAACCTCCACACCAAGAAAGTAATGAAGCTTCCCAAGGTCCTTGACCGCAAAATCAGCACCAAGTGAGCGAACAAGCGCAGTAGCAGCCGACTGAGAGGAGCTGACCAAAATGATATCATCTACATAGACCAACAAGTACATAGTAACCTCAGGCCTTTGAAGAAGAAACAATGAGGAGTCAGCAGTTGATGATGCAAAACCATGAGCACGAAGAGCCATTGCAAGACGAGCATGCCAAGCACGAGGAGCCTGCTTCAGACCATAAATTGCCTTGGACAGACGACATAGATGATCAGGGCGATCCGGATCAGAGAAACCCGGAGACTGGCGCATGTAAACCTCCTCCGCCAAGACACCATGAAGAAAAGCATTTTGAACATCAAGCTGACGAAGAAACCAACCTCGAGTAACAGCCAGAGAGAGAAGAAGTCTGATGGTAGTAGGCTTGACCACTGGACTGAAGGTGTCTTCATAGTCAAGTCCAAAACGCTGTCGAAAACCACGAGCAACCAGACGAGCCTTATAGCGCTCAATGGACCCATCAGAATGCCTCTTCACTTTGAAAACCCATTTAGAATCAATGACATTTACCCGTGATTGTGGAGGAACAAGAGTCCATGTCTGATTGCGAAGAAGCGCTTGATACTCCTGCTCCATGGCCTCTCTCCAATGAGGAATGCGCATAGCAGCTTGATACGTGCGTGGCTCAGAGGATGGATCTGCGAGAGCAGCAGACATGCATGCCGCTAACCAAGCAACTGTGCCATCGTGACGTTGCTTAGGCTGAAAAATGCCACTCCGACTGCGCGTATGTGGACGTAGAGCAGCAGCAGGAGCCGGCGGAGGCGAAGGTGACGGAGACGTGATGGTCGCCGGAGATGCAGGAATCACCTCAGGCGAGCTCGGGACAGACGACTCCGGGCTGCATGGCGAAGACTGGCCCGACGACAGGGGCTCAGAGGCCATGGGCGAACCGAGAGTGGGCGAGGCCAGCTCCGGTGACACCGGCCCAGACGGCCTTGGCGAGGCGAGAGCAGGCGAGGCTGGCCCTGGTGAGAAGGGCCCAGACACCCTGGGCGAGGCAGGGGCGGGCGAGGCCAGGCCTGGTGATGACTGCCCCGACGCCCTGGGCGAGACGGGGACCGAGGAGGCCGGCCCAGTCGGCGGGGTTGCAGGGCGCGACGATGGCGAAGGCAGCCCAGAAGCCAGAGGCGACCGGGCCAGGGCGTCGATCGGCCGTGCATGAGCACGGAAACCGAGGCCATGCAGGGGCGCCATGTGCTCCTCATGCACAACAGAAGGTGCCGAGGATGAAGGCGATGGCGACGAAGAGGAAGATGGCACTTCCAGAATCTCCAAACGAGCCCCACGACCAGTGCCTGCACCATGGTTAGGCAACAATAGAGGAGAATATGCAACATCATCAAATTGGTCAGAAGCAACAGAGGATGAATGCATGACAGGTGGCTCGGTAGTGGACACAGGGAGTTTGGCAAAGGGAAAAACATGCTCATCAAACACAACATCCCGAGAGATGTAGACACGATTAGTGGGCACATGAAGACATTTGTATCCTTTATGAAGAGAGCTATAACCAAGAAAAACACACTTCTTGGAACGAAACTCGAGCTTACGCTTGTTATATGGACGGAGATGGGGCCAGCAAGCACACCCAAACACCTTGAGAAAGGTGTAGTCCGGTTGTTCATTAAGGACAACTTCAATGGGAGTCTTCATATTCAAAACACGAGTGGGAGTACGATTGATGAGAAAACATGCAGTGGTGAAAGCATCACTCCAAAAACGAAACGGAACAGATGCATGGGCCAAAAGAGTCAGACCAGCTTCAACAATGTGACGATGCTTACGTTCTACTGAACCATTCTGCTGATGTGTATGTGGACATGCTAAACGGTGAGTGATCCCAAGCGACTGAAAGAAGGAGTTGAGGTTGCGATACTCGCCACCCCAGTCCGACTGAACATGAACAATTTTGTGCTTGAGAAGGCGTTCAACATGTTTTTGGAACTGAACAAAAATGTCAAACACATCAGATTTACGTTTGATAAGATAAAGCCAGGTAAAGCGGCTGTAAGCATCAACAAAACTAATATAGTAATTATGACCACTAACAGAAGTCTGAGCAGGACCCCATACATCTGAAAACACAAGTTCTAAAGGATGTTTCACCTCACGACTGGACTCCGAAAAGGGAAGTTGATGACTCTTCCCCTGCTGACAAGCATCACACACTGCTACAACTTTATTACTAGACACACTAGGAAGCTCATGACGACGCAAAACATGCCGGACAATAGGTGTGGCCGGGTGACCAAGACAAGCATGCCACTGTGACGGAGATACCCGAACTCCACTGAAGACGCGAGCGACGCCAGGATGCTCCAGACGATAGAGACCTTGGCAGAGCCGCCCACTAAGAAGAATGTCCCTCGTGCCCCGATCCTTAATAAAAAGATCAAAAGGATGAAATTCACAAAGCACATTATTATCACGAGTGAGTTTAGGAACTGAAAGAAGATTACGTGTCACAGATGGAACTCGAAGAACATTGCGAAGTTGAAGACTCCTATTGGCATGTCTAGTGAGAAGTGATGCTTGACCAATATGAGAGATGTGCATACCTGCTCCATTGGCGGTGTGGATCTTGTCGGAGCCATGGTAGGGTTCACGAGTGTGAAGCTTCCCCATCTCACTGGTCAGGTGCTCTGTCGCCCCAGAGTCCATGTACCAGTGGGGATCAATGGAGTAGGACTGAATGTGTCCCTGTGGCTTCTGCGGCGGTGGACGATCAGCCATGGCGACCTGACGAGCAAAGTTGCGTGTATCCTTCCCGTCATTGCCGAGACCAAGAAAACCCCGCTGGAAGCGCTTGTGACACTTCGAGGCCCAGTGCCCATCGAGACCACAAAGCTGACACACACGTGGACCGCCAGCCCCTGGTAGCGTCGCAGTAGGAGGAGGGGCCGAGGCGGGTGGTGGTGACTGCCCCGAAGGAGCCCTGGATGAAGCATAGGAGCGACCACCCTTGGTGGCGGCGTTTGCCGAGAGGGCGCCGTTGCCCCTGGATCGGCGCGTCTCGACTCGTTGCTCAGTAAGCAGGAGGCGTGAAAAGACCTCGTGTGCTGGCATGGGCGTGGAGTTGCCCCTCTCATTGATGATCTCGACTAGGGCGTCATACTCCTCATCAAGACCATTGACAATAAACGAGTTGAACTCGGAGTCGGTGAGGGGCTGTCCAATGGAGGCCAGCGTGTCGGCGAGACTCTTGACTTTGTTGTAGAACTCAGTGGCGGTGGAGTCAAGCTTCTGACACTCCCCAAGTTGGCGACGGAGCCCAGATACACGAGCCTGCGACTGTGCCGCAAACGAGCGCTCAAGAATAGTCCATGCCTCATGGGACGTCTTGGCGAAGACAACAAGCCCAGCAACGGCCGGAGAGAGCGACCCCTGGATGGAGGAGAGGTTCGCCTGATCCTGCCCTGTCCAGACACGGTGAGCCGGATTATAGACCGGACCGTGCACGCTGTCAACCAGCGCAGGAGGGCAAGGGAGAGAGCCGTCGACATAGCCAAGCAGATAGTGACTCCCAAGAAGCGGAAGAACCTGCGCGCGCCAGAAGATGTAATTGCCCGACGACAACTTGATGGTGATGAGATGGCCGAAGTGAAACGGCGGCGGCGGCTGCGATCCCATCGAGGAGACTGACTGAGGTGAGACCACCGTGGAGACATTCAGAGGGGCAGCCGGCGCGGTGACAGAGGGCGCGATGGCCGCGGTTGACGCCGCGAAGCCTGCCAGCGCGACGTCCTCCGCCACCAGCGGCGCAGTGGCCGAGGGCGCGACAGCCGCGGTTGACGGGGCGGCGGCGGTGTGGGCCACAAGCGCCTCCCCGGGCGAAGTAGCAGCCGGCGGGAGCGCGAAGAGGGAGCCGACGCTCCGTGTCCCGATCGGCGCCTGAAGGGAGGCGGCATCCAGCGGCCTCGAGAGAAGTGCCGCGAGGGAGGCCGGCAGAAAACCGGTGGCGGTGGAGCCGAACGCAGCGGCGGACGTCATAGCAGTCGGGCGACGGCGACGGCGGGCGCGGCGGCGGCGGCAGTTTAGGGTTTTTAGGCGGAAGCGGACGTAACCTAGCGTGATACCATGTAAGACAATAGGCTTTGGGGGGAACCGGCACAACCCTCTAGGGGTGGCCTATCACACATATATATATAATGAGGTGGTATACAACGTTACAATATACACATGTAAATACAGTCTAACATCCAAGAACGAAATATGCTTACACGCGTGAGAAACTCTATGCCAGGTGGGACCTCCACCATGCCTTCAAGGTTCACTAGTGTTAATATTTCGAGGCTCACAATGGCACCTTCCTTCATCTCTAGAACCTCCAGATTTGGCAGGTCTCTCAGTCTCAGGATTTTTAGCTTGGGGAACCACCCGGCAAGAAACGTCATCTGCTTTCCTCTGTATGCCCTGGTGAGCATCAGGTCTGACAAATTTGACAATCGAGAAAGGGATGGTAAGGGGTATTGTATCAGCTGGGACCAAGATAGAGACAGTGAATACAGGTTCGGCCCCATAGTTTGGAACGGAGGAGACTCTACCAATGTGCCTTCCGCTAATTGGCCAGTCAAGCTAATCCTTTGCAGGTTTGGGGGTAGACCACTCAACCGGAGAACCTCATTGTCTTGGCTTGCATTCACATGTAGGTAGGAAAGGTGTCGCATCTCGGCTAGAGAAGCAGATATATGTCCACAGTAGGTTCCTTTCACATTCCATATCTCCAAGCTTCTCAGCTGCCTCAGCTCCCCCAACTGTCTAACGGACTCATCCTGCGCTTCCAATGATATTAGTGTTTGCAGACTTGTCAGGTTCCCAAGGCCCTTGGGGATGCATACACCACCGCCACATTCGAAATCTCTCCTAAATCGATCACTAGCTTTGTTAGTGAATAACTGCCTAAGCTTTTTTAGTTTACCAATGCCTCTAGGCAGCTCCTTCATGCCAAACCCTGAAAGGTCAGTGTCAACAAACTTGAAAGTTTCTCGATAGACCTGGGAAGGAGCTTCACTTTTGAACCACGCAGACCTAAATAGTGGAGATTGAAAAGATCTCCAATACCATCTGGAACTTTCTCAATGGGTAGGCCACTTAACTCCAGCACCGACATATATCTGGACTTCTTTGCTATTAGAGGCAGTAAAGTGGATGATGAAATATTGATGTCCAACGCGATAACAGAGCAGAGATGGTTTCTGCCCCCTTAAGGCAGAGCGTTGTTTAGTTTTGCTTTCTTCTAGCTTAGTTTTCTTTGATTACCTATTGTAATTCCTTTTTGTATCTGTTGACTTTTGTTTTAATAAAGCTCTTGATATGCTGTGGGGTTTTTACCCCACAGTTCCCAGTCAAAAAAACAGAACGGAGATGGTGTACACCTGATACGGACTAATAAATATCCTTCTTCATTTTGTGTATTACCAGTCGACGTGCATCCATCTCATCAAGAGATTCCATATATTTATCCTCCTCATAAACAACACCAAAGCATTCCCGACGACACAAATCTACTGCCAACTCACGTACAATATCATGCATCCTGAATGATTTTATCCTACCAAATGGGTTTCTTGTATCAACTTGAAGCATATTTCTGTGAACCAACTCTTCTAGATAACCTTTAGCCACTTCCTCCATTGTGCTTTCACCCCTTCCCTCGACGAAGCCCTCTGCTACCCACAATCGTATCAGCCTTTTCCTTCTGAAAAGATAGTCCTCTAGGAACAAGCTGTAGAATAGAAAGTAACTTTTCAAGTATGTCAGAATGTACAAGTAACTCAAATAAAGGATATTCCTGACATGTTCCAAGATTGGATTGTTAATTAGCTCCCAGTCGAGTTGGTCATGTATTCACTTTAGTTCCTCTTTGGTCTTGTCACGTACAAAGAGGAGCTTGCCAATAGAGACAATTGCGAGGGTTATGCCTTTACACTTGTCAACCACTTCATGTGCTAATTCTATCAGTTCTGTGGGACACTCACATTTGGTATCTCTAGGAAAAGCTGTCTTACAGAAGAGTTCCCATGATCCATCCTTTGATAGAGGTTTTAGTGTTAAGATCTGTCCTTGAGAAGCAAGTCGAGCAACATTGCCTTCCCTGGTTGTGATTACAACTCTATTGCCCTTCTTGTCACGAATAACCACCCTAGAAAGATCATGAAATGCTTCAGGAGTCCAAACATCACCCAACATGATCAAATACTTACGCCGCTCTAAAAAATTCTTCAGTGCCTCTTCAAGGCTTATGATGTCCATGGTCTCAATATTAGATGGAACAATGGCTTTATCTTTGAAAAGCTCCTTGATTAATTTTTTAAAACATCTTCTCTGGAATAAGTTTGAGAGACAGAGACCCAACAGTGGCAATCAAAATTTTCTGTTTCCTTCCTGTAGACATTTGCAGCCAAAGTTGTTTTACCAAGCCCTCCCATACCATGCAGCACTATCACATAGCGTTCCAACTCATCACCTGCCAACCACTGCTCAAGCTTTTTTCTGTTTCCATCAACCTCCACGAGATCTTCTTCAGCAAGGGAATGTGAAGTGCTTGCTAGATGCTGAGACCTCTCAACAATGTAACTTGAGTCATTCATATACCCACTATCTACCATTAACACCCATCGATCTTTAGCCTGAAACAGGTGCACAAGATTGACCTCCGCTTCCTTAACCAAAGAAGCTACCCTGTTTAAAGAGAAGAAAACATTTGGTTGTTTGAATCCTTTCTTCATATAGGCACTCCATCCACTGTCATGTTTCTGACCAACAAGATGCAAATACTCATCCACAATGTCCTCAATCCCATGAACAAACATTCTCACCTCCTCCACCCAGATTTCATATGTCTGATTGTTGCGATTCCGTATGTCCGTTCAGCAAAGATATTCATGCATCAATCTGAGCTCCCTTCTGATGTGACCCATGCTTCCTTGAAGCTCTGTTAGGTGTGTTATAAAGTTATTGAACTGTAAAGTAGCCTGGTTCATTGCTTCATTCCCCAGAGCTACACCGATCTTTGCCACTTAGCCAAGAGAATCACAACCTCGGCCATTGCTCCTCAAGTCAGAGCTGAGAAAGATATGTTGCATAGCAGGTAGCTTGTGTGTCTTCAAATAATTTCTGTGGCCCAGCCTAAAAAAATTACAAGGTATATATTATTATCACACTGTAGTACTCAACCATGAATTATCATACTTCTGCAAGGAGATACACGAATTATGAGCTAAGCATATTAAGGAACAATGAACAGTTTTAACTCATAAGGTGCTATTTCCTCCAAACATTTTGCAGATCTAGTCTAGAAGGAAAACAATGGATGCAGAATACCAAGAAACCTATTTGGGAACAATGGCTCAATGGCAAGTTGGCAACTAAAGTCGGCTGAAGCTGGGTATTTGAGCAGTTTGGTTTTGCAGGATCTTGCAGTTTTGAGCCAGATCTTGTTTTGATTGGTGGTTGGGAGAGCAAGAAGATTTCTGCACCAGCAAACTATGGAGGCAGATACATGCATATTAATCAACGAAAATAACTATGCATACCTGCTAAGGTAAGCGGCTGCTTTGTTGAGAAGAGCTGCCGTTCGTCGATCCCATAGATGAGAAGCACTCCCAGGCTCAGGTCCGTTAAAGTTTCTATGTTCACAAGATGTGTATTTGTGTACCTGTTATTAATCTTGCAATCAGATCCCGAAGCTCTTGCCATCCTAATTGATTCTCTTACCAAACCAATAATTGCTCTCACCAGCCCTTGAGAAACGTTAGGAAGCATGGCGTGGCAGGCATGGTTGATATGGACAATCTGATGGAGACCTGTTGAAAGACAGGTAAAGCAATTCAGAATAAGCCCTAAAGGACCCAACGACCGCACACACAAAGGCAGTTGGAGAATTGACACCTACCTGCACGACCGTCCTCAACAGATCACGACCAAGAGACCCCAGCTAATTTTTTGTCATAGATTTCTTCAGGAAACTATGTGCTTTCTGAATTTACTCATAGTATTCCACTACGGTAAGATAAAAGGAGAGAGATCAAGATGGTGCATCGGGTTAATACTTGCACCTTTCCTCAATAGGATACATTTCATTTTGTCAACGGAATCAACATTCAAGCAAATGCAATAGCACATGTATCTGCACCGGCAACTTTGCTAGTGGTGAAGTTGGCTGGCTTACCTCGCGGCCGCGGCCGCGAGGAGTCTACTTCACATCGGCCACGATGGCGAGGAAGACTTGGCCGGCAGTTGGGGGTGCGCTTGTCGCCGCAGGTGGAGACAACGCATTATCCTATCGTATCCCTTGTCGGCGATACAGACTGTCCAGTCCATTTTTCTTAGGGACAGTTCAGTCTCTTTTTTTGAGGGGGAGGGACAGTTCAGTCAGTATGTGCCTTGTGACCACACCTGGCCAAATGGGGCGGCCCAGCCCGGCCCCTCATTAAACGTGTCTGGCATGGCATGGCCCGTGGCAACCCATTTATAAATGGGCGAGGCCGTGCCAGGCCGGTATGCATGCCATCATAGTGCTAGGCCCATGGACGAGAGTTAAACGGGTTGCCGACTAGGCCCATACACGACACGTTAGTTAAACGGGGTGCCGACATGCCGGTTAAGCGTTTGGCCCGTTCATAGTTGATCCTGGTAGACATAGTGGGGCCTGCCTATATCTCGCGCCTTCAACGAGTCTGGCTCAGGACTCGCTAAAGGGGAGAGCGAGCTGGACCGGCCCATGAGTGTGGGAGGCCACAACCTCTTTTTTATGTTTTATGTTGCTCGTGTATATAAAAATGTTGAATAAGTATTTGAAAAAAAATGTTGAACATGCATATAAAAATGATGAACAAGTATCTGAAATATGTTGAACAAGTATTTAAAAAATGTTGATCATGTATATAAGAATGTACAATGAAAAACAAAGCGGAGAAGAAAAAAGAATGTTGAACAAGTATTTGAACAAATATTGATCATGTATATAAGAATGTGGAATGAAAACAAAAACAAACAAAGAAAAACAAAAAAATAAAAACAGAAAAATAAACCAAAATAAAAACAAAGAAACAAATGCAAAAGGAATGAAAGAAATCGAAGAAGGAAAAGACACGGAACAAAAGAAAACAAAAAGGAATGAAACAAATCGGAGAAGAAAAAATAAATTATACAAAAGAAAAAGAAAAAAGAAAGAAAAAACAGAGAAGACCAGCTTGGTGGTCTCTAGTTGCCGCGATCCTACTTCTAACTAGCAACTGACTGGAGTGGTTAGCTGCGCTGGCGATCTCCTTGCAGACCAGGGATCGATCCTGTGTTGTCCTCCCCCTTTTTAGATTCTTTCTCTTCCATTCCTCCCTCAAAATGGGATGGCCCGTAATGACCATGACCAGGAAAAACTGGACGGCGCCAGTTGCGGCTGTTAAAGGCATCGACGCAAAATTTAATATTTTTTTTCTGTTTTAAACTGCGAAAAGCTGCGCCCTTGTGATTTGATCCCGCTACCTCTTGTTTAGCCTTAGCTCCGGTAGCCAACCAACATGATGTGATTTTTTTACATTTTTTACTTGTTTTTTATCTTTAATCTTTGTTCTTGTTTTATTTTTTCATTTTATTTGTTCTTGTTCCTTTTTCTTTTACTTTTTAAATGCATGAACTCTTTTCATCAAAATCAATGAACTTCTTTTTTCCAAAACCCCGTGATTTTTTTTTAAATTGATGAACTCTTTTGGAAAATATGCGATTTTTTTTCCAAAACCGATAAACTTTTTTCAAATTCATGAACCCTTTTTTATCAAAATCGGTGAACCTTTTCAAATGTGTGAACTTTTTTTAAAAATTTGGTGAACTTTTTTCACATTGTGAACCCTTTTTTATCAAAATCAATGAACTTTTTCTCAAATTCATCAACTTTTTTTCAAAATCATGTGAACCTTTGTCAAATTTATGAACTTTTTTTATTAAAATTGATGAACTTTTTTCAAAATCTCGTGAACTTTTTTCAAATTCATGATTTTATAATCAAAATAGATTAACCTTTTCAAATCCATGTGTTGTTTTCAAAATTCAGTGCACTTTTTTCCAGAATTCATGAACCTTTTTTGTGAACATTTCTTTTTGAAAATCCGTGAATTATTTTTCAAAATCAATGAACTTGTTTAAATTCATGAATTCTCGTTCAAATTTATGTTTCATTTTTTGAAATAATTTGTATTGTGATTGAAACAAGGGTCAAATAACTCTGTGTTTCAAATAGAACGCAACAAGTGCTTGCAGAGCAATGGTTATTGCGCCAAGTCCCACATTTTTTTATTGTCGTTAGTTTTTTGAACATGTGGTTGGGAGCAATGGTGGGCAGGCCCACTATTGCGCTCCCTTGAGCGCCCACTAGCCTAAGCGGCGATGATGGCGCCGAAGAGGAGCTCTCTTAAATGTGTCGGCCTATGGCCTGTTTATCCCTTATCGGTTCTTTGTTTTTGGGCCGATTTAGCTATTTTTGGCACATATATATATATATATATATATATATATATATATATATATATATATATATATATATATATATATATATATATATATATATATATATATCAGAAATATTTTTTGAAAAACCAATAAATAAACAATGGTTGTGTCATGTCGGCATGCGGGTTTGGCTTTGTGGCTAGGCATAGCCCTAAACGTGTCATGTGTGGCGCCACATACATTTTTTTTCGGAAATCACTTCCCCACTTTATTAAGCTAAACTAGGAAGTTCATCAGACAGAATACTCAGAACACAATCTGGGGGAGAAATCTCCCACGAAACTGAAACACTATTACAAAAATCGAACCGGGCAATCTCATGAGCCGCTTTATTCGCCTCCCTCCTCGCCCATGTAGCTTTGAACTCCCCCAAGTTTGTAGCCATCCCCTTGATCTATTCCACCATGATACCTACCAACGACAGATTTCGATCTTGCTCATTCAGCATACATGCCACGTTCAGACAGTCGGTCTCCAGATGGAGTTTGGGCACACCTCTTTGCAGAGCTAGTGCCACCGCCCTCCTGCATACCAGCAACTCGGCCACTTCTGCCGTTGTGATGTGAGGTAAAAAACAGTGTCCGCACCTCCAAAGGCTCCATCCTCATTTCTGAACACTACTCCACCTCCTTCCCCTGCCCTGACCGAGACATTGGCCTTGAGCCAGGCCGACGCGGTGGTTCCCATCTTGCATGTTGGGTAGGTGAAGTCAAGCTCTCCGGCCGCCCTCGCACTTTCTTCCATTCTTCCATGAGCACTGCTACTCTCCTCGCCACCATGTTGGCCTCCTCAATTCGTTTTCCATCTCGGGTGTCATTTCTTGCCAGCCATATAGCATATAGCCCTTGCACCATCGCTGACTTGTCATCCTCCGAAGCATCTGATATCCACTGTAGCATCCATGGTGCGACCGAACTCTGAGTGCACATCGAACGAGGTGGGGTCGCCACCCTCGCACCCAATACCGAGTTCAGCTCCTTCGAGAAAAACATGGAATGATAGCAGCCCCAAAATCTGTGATACATTGTTTCTTCACGTCCACAAGCTGGGCAAAAAACGCTGGGCTTGATCCTTCTACGAATAAGTTCTGATCCCACCGCCAAGTCATTCTTGATCAGCTGCCACACGTGGATTAACACCTTCCCCGACGCGTTGGTGCCCCACAACGCCAGCCAACTCCGGTGGTTCACCGCCGTAGAGGACGATCCCGGCTGTCCAGTTCTCGCCCTCTTCTTCTCCATGCATAAGTGATAAGCTGACTTCACTGAGAATTTTTCATTCTTCGTAAAATTCCATGCTAAGATGTCATCTGTACCCAGGCCACCCACACAAATCCGAAGTGTATCATGTACATCACCCTCTGTGAACATTGCTTCTAGCTTGTGTCGATCCCACCCTGAAGCCTCGTCATTTAGTAGATCGCTCACCCTCGTTATCCCCGACACATACACTTGGCCTAGTGGCCTTAGGCTACCCTTGCGAGGGATCCAATTATCATGATGAATGCGGATTGTAGACCCATCACCCACCCACCATATAAGACCTTCCAAGAGCAAGTTCCTGCCATGAAAAATGCTTCTGAAGGTATATGATGCACCACCGGGGAAGGTTGCATTGAGGATGGATCCATGATCATAGTAGTGAGCCTTGAGGACGCGAGCACACAGAGAGGAAGGGACCTGCAACAGTCTCTAGGCCTTCTTTGTAAGTAAGGCCTGGTTGAACGCTTCCATGTCTCGAAACCCCATCCCTCCCTCCTGCTTACTCTCACACATTTTCTTCCATGTAATCCAGTGAACCTTTTTCTCACCATTAGCTTCACCCCACCAAAAGTTAGAAGAGATAGATGTCAGATTCCCGCACAATTTCTTGGTGAGCTGAAAGGAACTCATGGTGAAAGTTGGGGTTGACTGGAGCCCCGATTTGACCAAAACCTCACGAGCCTTCTTAGATAGTCCTTGCCCCTTCCATCCCGTGACCTTACCCTTTGCACTCTCCTGGGCATATTTAAACGTTCCCTCCTTGGATTTTCCCAAAGCTGTGGGCAGCCCCAAATATTTCTCACTTAGAGCTTCAGACGTAATCCCGATCACTGCCTTTAGATGTTCTTTGGTATCCTTTGTGCTTCCTTTGCCAAAGAAAATAGAAGATTTCTGCAAATTAACTTTCTGTCCCGATGCCACCTCATAGTCCCCAAGGATTGTTTTGAGGAGAAGAAGATTACTCTCAGATCCTTCAAGAAACACAATGCTATCATCCACAAAGAGGAGGTGGGTGACCATGGGGCCAGTGCTCCCAAAAGACACCCCCTTTTGTGTCACCAGAATGTTGTGCATTCTTAAGCAGCACCGAGAAACCCTCCACACAGAACAAGAACAAAGTAAGGCGATAGAGGGTCACCTTGCCCGAGTCCCCTTGTCGGCAGAAAAGAATCTGAGATCCCCCCATTGAGCTTCACCGTGAACCTTGCTGACGTCACGCACCTCATAACCATTTGAATCCATGTTGCATGAAAACCAAACCTCTCCAACACCCTCTTTAGAAGAGATCCACTCCACCCTATCGTAAGCCTTCATCATATCTAGCTTAACCACGCACAAAGGCTTCCTCCTCCTCCTCATCCTGATAGCATGTACACACTCATATGCCACCAGAACATTATCCGTGATGCGCCGTCCAGGTACAAAGGCACTTTGCTCTTTTCAGATCAAAATAGGAAGGATTCCCTTGAGCCTATTGGCAAGTACCTTTGTTGCTATTTTGTAGAGTACATTACACAAACTGATTGGTCTAAACTGAGACATCAACTCCGGTGAGTTGATTTTAGGTATCATCACAATAATCGTGTCATTGAAACATTCTGGTGTCGCTATCCCATGCAAAAACTCCTTCACCGACTTATAAACATCCTCCTTGACTAACGACCAGTGTCGTTGGTAGAACAAGGCCGGAAACCCGTCCGGTCCTGTGGCTTTCGTAGGGCCCATCTGAAATAGAGCAGTCTCTATTTCAGAATCGGTGATCCCGGCTGTGAGCTTTCCATTCATCTCCTCTGAGACTACTGTATCAATGTGTTGTAGCACATTGGCCGCTGCATGTGAGCCCTCAGAACTGAACAAAGTAGCATAGAAGTTCATAGCCAACGCATGCATGTATTCATCCGAATTGCACAGCGTACCATCCTCCCTACGAGGAGCCTTCACCATATTTTTCCTTCTTCGATGAGACGCCCGATTCTGGAAGTACTTTGTATTTTGATCGCCCCACTGCAGCCAGTCAATACGTGAGTGCTGTTTATAGTAGATCTCCTCCTTCTCATACAGGTCATGTAGCTGACTCTCTACATCCTTGACCTCCTGAAAGTAACCGGTCATGAGCGACCTCTCTTTCGCGTCCTGTAGATGCGTTTTTAGCTTGCTGATCTGCTTGCGAAGAGAGCCAAACACCTCGCGACTCCACGTCTGCATGGCCTTTGACAAGGTGCCCAACTTGCTGCTCATACCCGCAGACCCCCCATGCTGCAGTTTGGCTTGCTCCCAGGACCGCATAATCATTTATTCATAATCTTCGTGTCTTGTCCAGGCCTCTTCGAACTTAAACCCCATTTGCTTCTTAGACCCTGCAGCATCTAGTGATGCCGCCGCCCGGATGACCAGCGCCGCATGGTTAGACTCCTTAGTGAGAATGTGTTCAACCACCGTTTCAGGGAAGAGGTTCAAAAACTCATCATTGCATGTGGCCCTGTCTAGCCGGACTTGAATATTTGCCCCCCATCTTGCTTATTGTCCCACGTAAAAGGGTATCCAGTGAAACCCAAGTCAGCAAGTCCACAATCGCCACGACACTCCCGAAAGTCCTCAATCTAGTTGAAGTTTCTAGGATTTCCACCTCTCTGCTCCGTTTGAAAAAGAATCTCATTAAAGTCCCCCGCACAAAGTCAATGCAGGTTGTCTTGTCGTTTCAAATAACGAAGTGCATCCCATGTTTCCGTCTATGCTCCGTTCGAGGTTCTCCGTAGATTCCAGTGAATCTTATGGTTCTTACCTTTGAGGTGATTTCCACATCAATATAGTACTGGCACCACAGTCTAATTGTGACCGAAATATGACCCCTCCAATGTAGAGCTAATCCACCACTACTACCCTCACAGTCCACAGCAATGCCATGACAGAACCCCAAGCTCCATTTAACTTTTTCCATAGCTCGCGCCTTCTTCTTAGTCTCGCTCAGGAACACCACCGCTGGGTTGTATGACCTAATCAGGTCCCTTAGTTCTCCAACTGTCGGGTCCAACCCCAATCCCTGATAGTTCCAATCGAGGAGATTCATTGCTCCCGGCGGCCCCGCCTATCGGGGTCCACCGATCTAGCTCCATGGTTACTGATGCGCTCAAAGACAGACGACACTTTCTGTCGCTTTTCGCCAACGAGAGCATCAACTCCTTCCCTCCGAGATCCTTCTCCTACGGGCACCCACATATGCCTAGATGGTCTCTTTTTATCTCTAGCCTCATACCAGTAGTGGTCCTCCCGCTGTCAGGACGACCCCACATCGCTTCTAGGCTTCCTGACGTAGTACCCCGGCCTCCTATAATTCTCCCTTGGTGCTTTCTCCGCCCTACGATACTGCCCCTCTCCAAGGTCTTGACTCTTTCTCGGGGATATGACCCCATCTCTCACCTTCTGGTGTAATTATTTTCTGAGCTCCTTCTCCCTCTTCTCCTCCAGGCCTTGTCGTAGATCCTTCTCCTTGGTCTCGTCTGCACCAGTGTGCTTTTTCTGCGGGCTCAGAACCTCTTCCTGCTTTGTCCCACTAGTGTGGGAGTCAACCGAGGGCATGTATTCTCTATATAGGGATCTGCGAGTTGGGAGGTCACACACATGCGCATAACCTTTCAGGCCATTATCACCCCACTTGACATGGAGCTCTCCCTGCTTTCATTCTTACTGGATGTTCCCCGCCATTGCTTCTTGTCTTGATGACTCGACGATGCTCTACCTGGCAAGGCACGCAACTATTCACCACACTGCGACAAAGGATCCACAGGTGGGTCGCAAACACCATCCACATGCACTAGCCTGCCGCAATCAAAGCAGAAGTGGGGGACTTTCTCATAAGCAAAATCAAACCATGTTTTTTCCTTGTCATCTGGCTTCTTCTTCAAATAGAAACCACGAATGAGTGGCTCATATAGAGCAATCCTTGCCCGCAATCTGAGTTGAGTCCCCCTTGCAAAACCATCCTCTCCCATGTCTACCTTTACCACAATCCCAAGCCAGTTTCCAAGGGCCTCTCCAAACGCTTTCGATCTTTTGTCCAGTGGCAAATCATCAACCCTAACCTAGGCCTCAATCGAATCAAAGATCATCTCGGACGGCCTGGTCTCCCCATCATAATCCTTTAGAGCAACAACATTGAAGTCAAACTGCCATCGACCATTATGCAAAACATGTTTCCAGTCCCCTTCGCTGCCAAATCTGATCATGAACATATTATCGCCAAGCATCTTGAATTGGGCGTCCCTATGGAGCCCCCATGCACGCTGCATCGCTCTCTCAAACACATGCTTGACGAGGGGGCGCGGGGAAAACGATTTGCCGATGATAGCCCACTTCATATCAACCTTCGTCCTTGGATCTGGATCATCAAACACAAATCTGGCCGCCTCCTTTTTTGTCAGCACCAGACCCCCCATCTTCGCCGACAGGGACGCAGCTTCCTCCGAGGTCTTGCCGTCGACCGGGGACTATGAAGATCGCCTGTTTGCCTTTTCCCTCGCCTCCCCCGCCTTCATCGGGGATTGCTTCCTCGGAGTTTCCACCACAGGAGGAGTCCTCCCCCCTACTCGAAGAAGACGCCATGAGCACCTCGTCCAGTAGGGTAGCCAAATGCAGGACCAAGCCAAGGTTGCAGCGCCGTCGCCACGCCCCAGCTGCCCTGAAGATCACCGCCACCCACATACAAAACTCTAACCCTAGGCGCCGCCTTCCGATCGCCCTAGCGATTGCCTCTCGGTCGCCCCTTAGAGAGAGAAATGCCGTGGATCCGCCGCATACATGATGTGTCACGCACACGTGCTAATGGTCGATGTGGCCAGGTTTGCTTATGACAATGAGTGGGCAAACTTTGGCAGGCACGAGCACGACCGGACCTGCCTGTAAAAGACCTGCATGTAGCTCACCGGAAGGCCTAGGCTCAAGAATCATCCTGACAAGCAACTTAAAAGGCTGGTTTGGCATGCCACGACTGTAGGCCGGCTCGTGTTAAAAAATATTTAACACGAAAATCACAAATTAAAGAGTATTCCTTGCAAATGTCACTCCTCTCCTTCTCTGTCGTTGACAAATGACGCATTGTCGCAACCAGGGAGTTTCTTTTTTCATAGATTTGTTTTTAATACGTTTTATCTCTTAAACCATGCGCCCAAGTTACAAACCATTTTCACCTAGATTTCTCGCGTCGATATTTTCAAATATAGATCCCATTTAATAGATTTCAATGAAGATCTGTGTTGACAGTGTTAAAAGGACCGTGTTGTGCCCGCCTTAAGGCCAACTCCAACGCCCTGATGCAAACGTATGTGAAATTTGTTTGCTTTTTGTTTGTTTGGGTCGGCTGTAGGGGCGATGACCGCCCTTGTCCGCGCCAATCTGGGATGTGCGCCCAAACAGCCGACCCATTTGGTACGCTCCAAACTAAAAGTGCAAGTAATCCCCGGGTGATTTTGGTAATTTATAACAACATATATGTCATTCAACTAATGCCTATTCAAGATAGATTTTAGGAAAGTTCAATATTGGTATGGCAAGGACATGAGAAGTGAACCTCTCAAAATGATAAGGACATGGATTGGCAAAGCTTCAAGACTACATTTTTCGTTAAGTGATCCAAGATCACCGTGAGTCCATAGGAAAGCCAGGGGATGAGGTTTTGATCATGACTCAATTGCTCAAAGTGCTTGAAGATATTGCTCCAAAAACCCTCAATCACCTTCTCAAAATCATATCGGTCCAAACCCTAAAAGTCCAAGTTGGTCGCACAGAAATATCCACATATGGACCCACCGAGTTGATCCTAGACAGTGCCAAAGCTAAACCCTAGAACTTCGGTCTCACCGAGATGACGATTGATCCCACCGATTTGCACTGACCAAGTTTATTTAACCCAATTGATTCATTTTAGAATTACCGAGTTGAACCGATCGGAATTACTGGAATGTAGTCTCACTTAGGTCATCACATATCGGTACGTGCGAGATTCTTGTTTGGTCCTACCAAAAAACCCAACATTCCAATCTTTTACATGCCGGTCTTACTGAGTTTTTGGTTCGGTGTCACCAAGTTGAGTCAAAAGGTTGTAACAGTTGGATTTTGGGTGAAGGTTACTTATACCCCTACATCCCCACTTTCTCTAAGAGAGAGCCATCAGAATGGAACTTCACTTCTACCATTCACTTTTGGAGAACCACCTACTCATGTGTTGAGATCAAGGCATTCTAATCCTACCATTTGAACCTTGATTCTAGCCTCCCCACGTTGCTTTCCACTCCAATCCTTCTACTACCTAAGCCAAACCTGTGAGAGAGTGATTGGGTGTTGAGGAGACTATCTTTTGAAGCACAAGAGCAAGGAGTTTATCATCAACAACACCATATAACCTTTTGGAGAGTGGTGTCTCCTAGATTGGTTAGGTGTCGCTTGGGAGCCTCAAAGATCTTGTGGAGTTGAACCAAGAAATTTGTAAGGGCAAGGAGATCACCTACTTCATGAAGATCTACCCCGAATGAGGCTAGTCCTTGGTGGGCGTAAGCCATGATGAAATAGACAAGGTTGCTTCTTCATGGTCCCTTCGTGGGTGGAGCCCTCGTGCACTCGCGCATCCATTACCCTCCATGGGTTGAAGTCCTTGTTGGGGAACATAGTGTCGGCGTCCTGGGAACGGGGGTACCCAGACTTGCCTGCCTGTGGCCTAGGGCGTAGCTCCACCAACGGCCTGGTACGGCCCATCTTCATCAGCAACCACTCAAGACCCTCGCGAGGGGCCAAGCCTCGCGAGGAGGACGACACCAAGACCTCCTCGGGGGCGGCCTCGCTAGGTTGGCTCCTGAGGAGCAGAGATATCTATGCAAGGGGCATCTCGCAAGGTTCGTGTGACGTGAGCCATGACGACCGAAGCCAGGCGGGCCCCAGCGGGCGCAGAGTGCCAGTTTCCTCTTTGGTGCTAAGGAAGTAGGTGCATGTGAGGAGTCCTGAGGCATCAGACAAAGGTTTCCATATCGGTGCAACAAGACCAAGACCAGCAGAACCGCAGGACAGAGGTCACCGCGGAGCCCACGGCGGCATCACCACCAGAGCCTTTGGCATGCGAAGACCACCTTTTGTCAGGATAACTTGTACTAGTTGTCTCCCTTCAAAATTGGCTGTTGTGGGATCCCTTCCCGCCTAACAATTGGGAAGAGGACCAGGGCCTCTATAAATAGGGCTAGCCACCACCATAGTCAAGGATCGGCTCGCCTTGGATCGGACCCACTCCACCAAGGCCATCTCACCAGCTCATCAAGCTCAAGAACACCTCCCCTCAGGAAGCTGCTCATCCACTATGCTAGTTCATCCTTAGCCCACGAGGCAATCCACCACACCACACTGGAGGGTATTACACCACAACGATGGACCTAACCAGTAGAAACTCTCGTGTCTCTTGTTCCTTGGGTTCGACGAGCTAGGCCTTGAGATCTTTGCAAGAGTGAGCTAGGGACAGATCTTCGTGCGCATCCCAGAGTTTGAACCTCAAGGGTTTGCCGGAACCCAGAATCTGACATTTGGCGTGCCAGGTAGGGGTGCGCCGAAGCTTTCTTCTCCGTCGACCGACCTGCCGTTACCCCGCGACTCCAATGTCTGACGTCCCGAGCACCCAAGCCGACCACTGGGCTTCCTGGCCTACCCGGGGGCCGCCATCCGCTCCAAAAGACCTCAACTCTGCGCTCCAGGCGGCCCGCGCGCCGCCTAACACCCGCGGGCAGCACGGGCCGGCGCACACGCGCAGCCGTGCGATCCTCAGGTTACGCTGCGACAATGACACCTCACACCCGGCGGGAGCAGGCGAACATGCGTGCCGCGCTCATCATGGCACGGGAGCTGCTGCGGTGTAGGCTAGCGGAGAGCGGCCGCGATGCACTATTGGATCAAGTCGCTGAGCTACTGGACGCCGCCTGCAAGGGTACGTCGCCTTTCTGCTCCTTGACCACACCCCAGGCCATGGCGGAAGCGCGCGCGAGGCCCGGGCGAGCCCGCGCACCCCTGGGGCGGCAGGGGGATCCGACGATGCTGGCGCGGGTCCTGGCGCGGGCCGTCCTGCCGCAACCACGCCATCGCTAGGAGGGACAAGCACCGATGGCCCGCCGCAAGGGCGCACCAGGATGCCACACGGCGACCACCAGGGCCAAGCACCGTGTCTGGCAGCTCAAGGCGTGGGGCACCTGGGCGGCGCCTCTGGTGAGGTGGTCACGGAGGCCTACGTGCCCCACATGGTGAACCCGGAATACTTGTCGGGGAAGGCCCCAGTCCGTTCCCCGGACCAGGATGGGCGGCTAGAGGGCCTGAAGCACAAGGCTTCCCCGAGCTGTCTGGAGGCTTCGCTGCCCCTTCAATGACGACAATGGCGGGGTACAGTCAATATCTCTAGAGCAAGCTTACGCTAACCCCGAACTGCAGGAGAACCAGACTGCGACAACAGTTAGAGACCTCAGGGCAGTGGCCCAGCCAGCGGCAGGAGTGGTGCTCTGGGGGCTGCGTGGGAGAGGCCCGGAGCCAGGCCCTCCCCCGCGCCACACGGAGCAAGGTGCTGCACAAAGGTAGGCCCTCTACCAGGGGAAGCGCCAGCGAGCCTTCCCCCCGGCAGAGGACCCGTGGTCGCCAAGGGCGCCGACAGTGTCCTCTTTGCCCCTTGGTCTCGTCCTGGTTTCCGGACGCCCCAATGGTGGTTAAGGGTGGCGCAAGGCGGGGCTCTCGCCTGGCGATATGAAGCAAGGCTCGCGCCTGTGAAGGTCTCCGCTTATGATACTCTCACGTAATAATGAGTGGGGCAGTACACGCCCTAGAGTCTCCGGAGTGCCTCCTCGGGCCTCGGGGGCTCCCACCCACGTCCTAGTGGAAGCACCATGCTCCGTGCTGGCCGTCGACACTGTCCCCCAATGACTATGCTCACAGCTAGTAAAAGCACTTAGCTCCGCGCTGGTGGGAAGACAAGAAGACTAGCTAGGTGCCGGACACGCCCATTTTCTTTCAAGCCCTTTTTGTAGCTCGATTTGACGCCTTTTCGATTTGAACTTGAAGTCATATTTTTGTTTGCAAGCGCGGGGGGCGTCTTCTCTCGTTCGTGTTGATTTTCTGAGTTTTCTGGTTCAGTGCCTTGTTTCGAGGCTCACGCCTGCTACCCCTTTTCCTTGAGAGCGCCTCGCGAACGGGGGCTGGGTGCGGTACACGTGCGCTACCCGCCAGGACCCGCCATAACCTGGTGCTCATTTCTCGTGAGGCCCTCTCGGACGGACTACCAGGCTCTTCAGAAGCCCAAAACCTCGCGAGCCCGTGAAGGACTCCTCTCGGGAGCCCGCGGAGAACTCCCCTCGGGAGGAATGCACATCGCCAACTACAAGACCAATTCAAGGCCTTCCTGGGCCGAGGTAAGTTACAAAAACAAGCCGCGGAGGAGCTCGTGGGCTCGCAAAAGCACATTTCAAGTCTGGCTTAAGGAATAAAATAGTAGTATGATTACATGAGGGGCTCCCCCTTCCCAAAATGCTCTTACACCTTGAGGGGTCGTGCCCGAGCTTTTGCATGCAGGCTCAATCGGACATGTCGCTCGCAGCATCTTCCGAATCACTCCCAGGCACGCTTTTGGCGCTGTCACTGGCATCGTCTTCGCCATCATCAACTGCGTTGCCTTTGTCCGCCATGACCACCACCGCGTCGTCCTTGGAAGCAAAGGCCCTGACCAAAGCGTTCACATTATAGTCCACCCAACGTGCCAGGTTATCCTGGACAGCTCCGGGCACTGGAGTAATGGCGGCGTTGAAGTCGAAGTGGGGATCGATGCTCCGGAGATGACTGAAAACGTCGGAGAACGCACGCCCAAGGTGTCCTCGGATCCTTTCTTCAACAAGCTCGCAAGCCCTCTCGGCCCGGTCCTCCAGGCGTGTCACGACGTCGGTAAAGAAGCAGAGGTGGCTGGCATAGTCTTCTTCTTGGGGATGAGAGGCGTGTTCGTCACAGATGGCGCCCAACGCCTGGTTGGCCCTCGCTCTGAAGGCTCGGAGCCTGGGAGCATGCTCGCGCTGCAACGTCTACCGGCGGAGCGTTTCCTCCCTACTCTACTATGTGAGGGACTCAGCATCAGCGCCTCCTCGCGCTTCAAGATCTCTTCCTCTTCAGAAGGCGCCTCCTTCATCGATGTCAAGCCAGTCCTGCGCCTCAATCTGCTGCTCCAGGGAGGCGTTCAGAGCTCGGAGCTCACCTTCACGGTTCTCTGCGGCCTCGCTGCGATGGTCGGCCTCCCTGGCCTCCTCCAAGGCTAGGGCGCTGGCTTCACATGAGGTAGAAAGGGATGCCTTGGCCCGCACGCCGGCGCGCTCATGTTGGAGATGCCTGAGGTCGATGATGCTACGTCTTGAGCTTGCGTTGGTTTTACCCGAAGAGGAAGGGATGATGCATCAAAGTAGCGTAAGTATTTCCCTCAGTTTTTGAGAACCAAGGTATCAATCCAGTAGGAGCCCACGCTCAAGTCCCTCATACCTACACAAAGCGATAGCTACTCGCAACCAACGCGATTAGGGGTTGTCAAGCCCTTCACGGTCACTTACGAGAGTGAGATCTGATAGATATAATATTTTTGGTATTTTTTTGGTATAAAGATGCAAAGTAAAAAGTAAAGGCAAAGTAAAAAAGCAAAGCAAGATTAAAGTGATGGAGATTGATATGATGAGAATAGACCCGGGGGCCATAGGTTTCACTAGTGGCTTCTCTCAAGAGCATAAGTATTCTATGGTGGGTGAACAAATTACTATTGAGCAATTGACAGAATTGAGCATAGTCATGAGAATATCTAGGCATGATCATGTATATAGGCATCACGTCCGTGACAAGTAGATCAAAATGATTCTGCATCTACTACTATTACTCCACTCATCGACCGCTATCCAGTATGCATCTAGAGTATTAAGTTAAAAATAGAGTAACGCCTTAAGCAAGATGTCATGATGTAGAGAGATAAATTCATGCAATATGAAATAAACCCCATCTTGTTATCCTTGATGGCAACGATACAATACGTGCCTTGCTGCCCCTTCTGTCACTGGGTAAGGACACCGCAAGATCGAGCCCAAAGCTAAGCACTTCTCCCATGGCAAGAACTGCCAATCTAGTTGGCCAAACCAAACGGATAATTCGAAGAGACTTGCAAAGATAACCAGTCATACATAAAAGAATTCAGAGAAGATTTAAATATTATTCATAGATAGACTTGATCATAAACCCACAATTCATCAGTCTCAACAAACACACTGCAAAAAGAAGATTACATCAAATAGATCTCCACAAGAGAGGGGGAGAACTTTGTATTGAGATTCAAAGAGAGAGAAGAAGCCATCTAGCTACTAACTATGGACCCGAAGGTCTGAGGTAAACTACTCACACTTCATCGGAGGGGCTAGGATGATGTAGAAGCCCTCCGTGATGATGGCCCTCTTCCGGCGGAGCTCCGGAACAGGCCCCAAGATGGGATCTCATGGATACAGAAAGTTGCGGCCGTGGAATTAGGTTTTTGGCTCCTGTTCTGATCGTTTGGGGGTACGTGTGTATATATATAGGAGGAAGAAATACGTCGGAGGAGCAACGAGGGGCCCACGAGGCAGGGGGGCGCCCCCCACCCTCGTGACCGCCTCTTTTGTTCCTTGGAGCAGGGTCCAAGTCTCCTGGATCACGTTCGGTGAGAAAATCACGTCCCCGAAGGTTTTATTCCGTTTGGACTCCGTTTGATATTCTGTTTCTTCGAAACACGGAAATAGGCAAAAAAACATCAATTCTGGGCTGGGCCTCCAGTTAATAGGTTAGTCCCAAAAATAATATAAAAGTGGAAAATAAAGCCCAATATAGTCCAAAACAGTAGATAATATAGCATGGAGCAATCAAAAATTATAGATACGTTGGAGACGTATCAGGCATCCCCAAGCTTAATTCCTGCTCATCCTCGAGTAGGTAAATGATAAAAAGAGAATTTTTTATGCGGAGTGCTACTTGGCATAATTTTCAACGCACATCTTCTTAATTGTGGTATGAATATTCAGATTAGAAAGATTGAAGACAAAAGTTTATATTGACATAAAAATAATAATACTTCAAGCATACTAATAAAGCAATTATGTCTTCTCAAAATAACATGGCCAAAGAAAGTTATCCCTACAAAATCATATAGTCTGGCTATGCTCCATCTTCACCACACAAAGTATTTAAATCATGCACAACCCCGATGACAGGCCAAGCAATTGTTTCATACTCTAACTTTTTCAAAACCTTTTCAATCTTCACGCAATACATGAGCGTGAGCCATGGATATAGCACTATAGGTGGAATAGAATGGTGGTTGTGGAGAAGACAAAAAGGAGAAGATGGTCTCACATCAACTAGGCGTATCAACGGGCTATGGAGATGCCCATCAATAGATATCAATGTGAGTGAGTAGGGATTGCCATGCAACGGATGCACTAGAGCTATAAGTATATGAAAGCTCAAAAATAAACTAAGTGGGTGTGCATCCAACTTGCTTGCTCACAAAGACCTAGGGCAATTTTTGAGGAAGCCCATCATTGGAATATACAAGCCAAGTTCTATAATGTAAAATTCCCACTAGTATATGAAAGTGATAAGATGAGAGACTCTCTACTATGAAGATCATGGTGCTACTTTGAAGCAAAAGTGTGGTAAAAGGATAGTAACATTGTCCCTTCTCTCGTTTTCTCTCATCATTTTTTTATTTGGGCCTTTTCTCTTTTTTTATGGCCTCCCCTTTTTTGGGGCTTCTTTGGCCTCTCTTTTTTTCGTCCGGAGTCTCATCCCGACTTATGGGGGAATCATAGTCTCCATCATTCTTTCCTCACTGGGACAATGCTCTAATAATGATGATCATCACACTTTTATTTTTCTGAGAACTCAACAATTACAACTCGATACTTAGAACAAAATATGACTCTATGTGAATGCATCCGGCGGTGTACCGGGATATGCAATATGACAATGATGGAGTGTGTCATGATAAACGAAACGGTGGAAAGTTGCATGGCAATATATCTCGGAATGGCTATGGAAATGCCATAATAGGTAGGTATGGTGCCTGTTTTGAGGAAGGTATATGGTAGGTGTATGATACCGGTGAAAGGTGCACGGTATTAGAGAGGCTAGCAAAGGTGGAAGGGTGAGAGTGCGTATAATCCATGGACTCAACATTAGTCATAAAGAACTCATATACTTATTGCAAAAATCTAGAAGTTATCAAAGAAACATATTACGCGCATGCTCCTAGGGGGATAGATTGGTAGGAAAAGACCATTGCTCGTCCCCGACCGCCACTCATAAGGAAGACAATCTATAAATAAATCATGCTCCGACTTCATCACATAACGGTTCACCATACGTGCATGCTACGGGAATCACAAACTTTAACACAAGTATTCTTTAAATTCACAACTACTCAACTAGCATGACTTTAATATTATCACCTCCATATCTCAAAACAATTATCATGCTTCAATCTTTTCTTAGTATTCAACACACTCAAAAGAAAGTTTCACAAATCTTGAATACCAAGCATATTATTACTAAGCAAATTACCATGCTATTAAGAGACTCTCAAAATAATTTAAGTGAAGCATGAGAGATCAATAGTTTCTTTAAAACAAATCCACCACTGTGCTCTAAAAGATCTAAGTGAAGCACATAGAGCAAAATTATAACGCTCAAAAGATATAAGTGAAGCACATAGAGCAAAACTACTTAGCTCAAAAGATATAAGTGAAGCACATAGAGTATTCTATCAAATTTTAATTCATGTATGGCTCTCTCAAAAGGTGTGTTCAGCAAGGATGATTGTGGCATACTAAGACACAAAGACACAAATAATACAAGACGCTCCAAGCAAAACACATATCATGTTGGTGAATAAAAATATAGCTCCAAGTAAATTACCATGGAAGTGGACAAAAGAGGGGATGCCTTCCGGGGCATCCCCAAGCTTTGACTTTTTTGTGTACTTTTATTATCTTGGGGGTGCCATGTTCATCGCCAAGCTTAGCCTCTTGCCACTCCTTGTTCCATGATCCATCAAAAGAATTCACCCAAAACTTGAAAACTTCACAACACAAAACTCAAAATAGAAAACTCGTGAGCTCTGTTAGCGAAAGAAAACAAAATACCACTTCAAGGTACTGTAATGAACTCATTATTTATTTATATTGGTGTTAAACCTACTGTATTCCAACTTCTCTATGGATTATAAACTATTTTACTAGCCATAGATTCATCAAAATAAGCAAACAACAAACGAAAACAGAATCTGTCAAAAACAGAACAGTCTAAAGTAATCTGTAGCTAGCGCAAGATCTGGAACCCCAAAAATTCTAAAATAAATTTCTGGAAGTGAGTAATTTATCTGTTAATCATCTCCAAAAAGAATTAACTAAATATCACTCTTAAAATAAAAATGACAGCAGTTCTCGTGAGCGCTAAAGTTTCTGTTTTTTACAGCAAGTTCAACAAGACTTTCCCCAAGTCTTCCCAACGGTTCTACTTGGCACAAACACTAATTAGACACAAAAAACACAACCAAAACAGAGGATAAATAATTTATTTATTACTAATCAGGAGCCAAAATCAAGGAATAAAAATAAAATTGGGTTGCCTCCCAACAAGCGCTATCGTTTAACGCCCCTAGCTAGGCATTGATAATTTTAATGGTGCTCACATGAAAGACAAGAATTGAAGCGCAAAAAGAGCACCATAAAACATGGGACAAACACACTTAAGTCTAACATACTTTCTATGCATAGGAATTTTATAAGCAAACAAATTATCATAGCAAGCAAAAATTAGCATATACAAGGAAGAAGAAAGAGACGATAGCAATCTCAACATGACGAGAGGTAATTTAGTAACATGAAAATTTCTACAACCATACTTTCCTCTCTCATAATAATTACATGTAGGATCATAAGAAAATTCAACAATATAGCTATCAGAAAACATATTCTTAACACTATCCACATGTATGCAAAGTTGACACTCTTCCAAAATAGTGGGATTATCATAAAATAAAGTCATGACCTCTCCAAACCCACTTTGAATATTATTCCAAACACTATTATCAATCTCATATTCATCATGGGGTTTAAATAAATTTTCAAGATCATAAGAAGAATCACCCCAATCATGATCATTGCAACAAGTAGTAGGCATAGCAAAACTAGCATCCCCAAGCTTAGGGTTTTGCATATTATTAGCACAATTTACATCAATAGAATTTATAATAAAATCATTGCAATCATGCTTTTTATTCAAAGATCTATCGTGAATTGTTTCATAAAATACTTTATCACAATTTTTAGATTCACGAATTTCAGGCAAAACCTCATAAAGATAATCTAGTGCACTCAACTTACTAGCAATAGGTTCATCATAATTGGATCTCTTAAAGAGATTAGCAAGTGGATGAGGATCCATAAACTCTTAGCAAGCGAAGATGCAAGCAAAAAGGAAGCACATGGTAACACAAGATTGAACGGAGGAAGGGAGAATAAAACGGCAAGGGTGAAGTGGGGGAGAGGAAACTTGGGAGGCAAATGGCAACTAATGTAATGCGAGAGATAGGGATTGTGATGGGTACTTGGTATGTTGACTTTTTGCGTAGACTCCCCGACAACGGCGCCAGAAATCCTTCTTGCTACGTCTTGAGCTTGCGTTAGTTTTCCCCGAAGAGGAAGGGATGATGCAGCAGAGTAGCATAAGTATTTCCCTTAGTTTTCGAGAACCAAGGTATCAATCTAGTAGGAGCCCACGCTCAAGTCCCTCGTACCTGCACAAAGTGATAGCTACTCACAACCAACGCGATTGGGGGTTGTCAAGCCCTTCACAGTCACTTACGAGAGTGAGATCTGATAGATATAATATTTTTGGTATTTTTTTGGTATAAAGATGCAAAGTAAAAAGTAAAGGCAAAGTAAAAAGCAAAGCAAGCTTAAAGTGATGGAGATTGATATGATGAGAATAGACCCGGGGGCCATAGGTTTCACTAGTGGCTTCTCCCAAGAGCATAAGTATTCTACGGTGGGTGAACAAATTACTGTTGAGCAATTGACAGAATTGAGCATAGTTATGATAATATCTAGGCATGATCATGTATATAGGCATCACGTCTGTGACAAGTAGATCGAAACGATTCTGCATCTACTACTATTACTCCACTCATCGACCGCTATCCAACATGCACCTAGAGTATTAAGTTAAAAACAGAGTAACGCCTTAAGCAAGATGACATGATGTAGAGATATAAATTCATGCAATATGAAATAAACCCCATCTTGTTATCCTCGATGGCAACGATACAATACGTGCCTTGCTGCCCCTTCTGTCACTGGGTAAGGACACCGCAAGATCGAACCCAAAGCTAAGCACTTCTCCCATGGCAAGAACTACCAATCTAGTTGGCCAAACCAAACGGATAATTCGGAGAGACTTGCAAAGATAACCAATCATACATAAAAGAATTTAGAGAAGATTCAAATATTATTCATAGATAGACTTGATCATAAACCCACAATTCATCGGTCTCAATAAACACACCGCAAAAAGAAGATTACATCGAATAGATCTCCACAAGAGAGGGGGAGAACTTTGTATTGAGATTCAAAGAGAGAGAAGAAGCCATCTAGCTACTAACTATGGACCCGAAGGTCTGAGGTAAACTACTCACACTTCATCAGAGGGGCTAGGATGATGTAGAAGCCCTCCGTGATGATGGCCCTCTTCCAACGGAGCTCCGGAACAGGCCCCAAGATGGGATCTCATGGATACATAAAGTTGCGGCGGTGGAATTAGGTTTTTGGCTCCTGTTCTGATCGTTTGGGGGTACGTGTGTATATATAGGAGGAAGAAGTACGTCGGAGGAGCAACAAGGGGCCCACGAGGCAAGGGGGCGCGCCCTAGGGGGGGGCGCCCCCCACCCTCGTGACCGCCTCTTTTATTCCTTGGAGCAGGGTCCAAGTCTCCTGGATCACGTTCGGTGAGAAAATCACGTTCCCGAAGATTTTATTCCGTTTGGACTCCGTTTGATATTCTGTTTCTTTGAAACACTGAAATAGGCAAAAAACAGCAATTCTGGGCTGGGCCTCCGGTTAATAGGTTAGTCCCAAAAATAATACAGAAGTGGAAAATAAAGCCCAATATAGTTCAAAACAGCAGATAATATAGCATGGAGCAATACAAAATTATAGATACGTTGGAGACGTATCAGATGGCCATCTTCAGCTGATCCCATCCATCCGCCAACGGAAGGCCTTCGATTTCAAGACGGGCGTCAACATCCACAAGCTCTTCCCCGAGCCAGCTTAGCGCGCCAATTGCCTCCCGGAAGAGCTCATTACAGACAGCGCTGCGCTTGCGCGCAAGGTCGAACGCGCGGCCGGGTCCATCCTCCGTGCCAGGGGTTGCTGGGGAAGTTTGAAGCTGCTAGATTGCTCCCAGTAGGGGGCTGGAGGCCGGTGTCTTTCCGGCCACCCTTCGGACCTCAGCGGAGGACCGGTGGGGCGGGGCCTCGTTTCTCGAAGATGAGGCTAGTGCCGAGGTCGTCTAGCCACGGGCAATGGCCAATGGTGGGGCCCTCGGCACACTCTCCGCGCCCTAGGCAGGTCCACAGAGGAGGAACGACAGTAGCACACGGTCGAGGCACCGGGCCAACGCATCCACCTCCTCGGCAGGCCCCACGCCACGCGCGGCAGGTCGTCACAAGGCGCTTTGGATCAGTGGAGGCACTTAAGCGGGCGAAGGTCGCTTCTCGGGAGATTTCGTCGCCTTAGCAGAAGGGGCCCTAAGGAACTGCGGTCAGGAGGAGAAGCCACGCTCAAAAAATTACAAAGATAAGGTACTCACTCGTCTATGGCAATGTACTTCCTCTGCTTCAATGGCCGGAAGGCGTCACCGCTGCCGCTTGAAGACCCCTTCCTCTTGCGGAGTGCTTCGAAGTTCGGTCGGAGCCAGCTGAAGCCCTGGATGCGGTCACCAATGCTGGGCGCACCTGGTGTGGCTCCTGTGGAGGTGACCTTAGGAACGCTGGGCCGCATGGAGTTCCCGGTCCCCGCCTCATGACGACTCGCCAGGGCCCCGGGGGCTTCAGCCTCAGGAGTATCGGACTGCATCGCCTCCGCGGACGCTTCCTGAGGACGACTCTCTCGAGCCCCAGGTGACGACGATTCAGGAGCCCCGAGTGACGCCGGTTCCACAGCGGCCGCGCCACCAGTGTTCGACGGCTACCGCCCCATACGCCCACTTCTGGGGCGGGCAGCGTGCAGGCGGCGACCAAGGGGGCCACGAAGACGGGGATCTCGTGAGGCCCTTCAAGGCCAACTGGGCTTAGTCCCCATTTGTCGAAGAGGGGCATCTGCCTCGCGAATTCCACCTTGTTCGAGTAGTAGTACAAGAGGCAGCCCTCCTCCGGCATATTGGCTGGCGACGGGTCGCCTGTCAGGAACTTAAGCACAGTGTGTTGCACCTCAAGAGGAAGCCCGGGCTCGTGAAGCCTCATGCGGTCCTTGCTGTCGGAGAAGGTCCACATTGGACGAGAATGGCGTTGGAGCGGGGCAATGCGGCGCCGGATGAAATCCTTCACCACCATCGGAGCCGTCACGCCGAGATCCTTCAGTATAGTCAGACGCGGGTCAGTGAGCTTCTCGTGCCCCTAGTCGGAGCTGGGAGCAGCTGGTGCCGTCAGAAGCAAGAGCAGGGGGCTGAGCACGCCGGCGTCCATGAACACCCACCGCCTCCGGAACCCGCTCACAGACGGCGAAAGCTCGAAGTCAATCCCCGCACCGGCCGTTGCAGCCACGGCCTGGAAGCTCAAGCATCCAGAGCGCTGCCGGGGGTCAGTCAGATGCAACAAGAAGAACTGGCGAAGTAAGGCCATGGAGGGAGCAATGCCCACCATGGCCTCGCAGACAAAGGCGAAGACGGCAAGAAGGATGATGGACTGAGGATCCAGGTGCAACATATTGATCTGGTAATGAGAGAAAGGGGGAATCAGGCTAGCCTAGAGGGCGTGAAGATGAATGGGGGTCTCGGTGGCTGTCCTGTCGACCATGGCGCATGATGCGGGCCAAACCACCGTCTTCCTCTATTCGTTGAAGTCGGCAACGACTGTTGGGTGAACCTTGTCCATCGCCTCCTGGTTGAGCACCGCCGACCGCTCGACGGTGGGCTCGAAGGCCGGCGATACTTCGTCTGAAGCCTGAGGCTTCTTCTTTCCCTTCTTCTTCCGGCTCGGCACCATGGTGATGGAGAGGGTTGGATCCTGGCCGGGTTAGAAGAGGAGACGGTTGCTTTTGGGAAGACGGAGGAGTTGGGGAGTGTGTTGCCAAGAATGAAGGTGGGGTTGTGTAAGTAATGGTGGTCGCCTAGCTAGGGGGATATCAAGGCAGCATGGGGAAGTGGAGATGCCCACGTCCTGTCAATCGCCATGCGTCAATCAAGGCCGCAGGCGATTGGGGCCCATGGCGCTCCGCACTTGCCCTTTGGCTTCACCTCGAAGCCAAGTCCGAGCGTGCCTTGGGCCCGGGGGCTACTGTCGGCTTCCTGGGAATGGGGGTACCCCGACTTGCCTGCTTGCGGCCCAGGGCATGGCTCCACCAACGGCCTGGTATGACCCATCTTCATCAGCAACCACTCAAGACCCTCGCGAGGGGCCAAGCCTTGCGAGGTGGACGACACCAATACCTCCTCGGGGGCGGCCTCGCTAGGTTGGCTCCTGAGGAGCGGAGGTATCTATCCAAGAGGCACCTCGCGAGGTTCGCATGACGTGAGACATGACGACCGAAGCCAGGCGGGCACCAGCGGGCGCAGAGTGCCAGTTTCCTCTTTGGTGCTAAGGAAGCAGGCACACGCGAGGAGTTCCGAGGCATCAAGCAAAGGTTTCCATATCGGTGCAACAAGACCAAGACCAGCATGACGGCAGGACGAAGGTCACCGCGGAGCCCACAACGGCATCACCACCAGAGCCTTTGGCAGGCGTAGACCACCTTTTGTCAGGATAACTTATACCAGTTGTCTCCCTTCAAAATTGGCCGTTGTGGGATCCCTTCCCACCTAACATTTAGGAAGAGGACCGGGGCCTCTATAAATAGGGCTAGCCACCACCGTAGTCACGGGTCGGCTTGCCTTGGATCAGATCCACTCCACCAAGGCCATCTCACCAGCTCATCGAGCTCAAGAACACCTCCTCTCAGGAGTCTAATCATCCACTATACTAGTTCATCCTTAGCCCACGAGGCAATCCACCACACCACACTGGAGTAGGGTATTACACCACAACGGTGGCCCAAACCAGTATAAACTCTCGTGTCTCTTGTTCCTTGGGTTTGGTGAGCTAGGCCTTGAGATTGTTATGAGAGCGAGCTAGGGAGAGATCTTCGTGCACACCCTAGAGTTCGAACCTCAAGGGTTTGCCGGAACCCAGAATCTGACACGTAGTAATTCAAAAAAAAATCCTACGATCATGCAAGATCTATCTAGGAGATGCATAGCAACGAGATGGTAGAGTGTGTACACATACCCTCATAGACTGAAAGTGGAAGCATTCAGTTAACGCGGTTGATGTATTCGAATGTCCACGATCTAACTGATCCAAGTACCGAATGTACGGCACCTCTGTGTTCAGCACACGTTCAGCATGATGACGTCCCTCAAGCTCCTAGTAGAGGGTCGAGGGAGAGTTTCGTCAGCACGACGGTGTGGCGACGATGTTGGTGATGTGATCTGTGCAGGGCTTCGCCTAAGCACTACGACAATATGACCAAGGTGGTAAACTATGGAGGGGGCACCGCACACGGCTAAGAAACAACTATTGTGCTTTGGGGTGCCCCCTTACCCTCGTATATAAAGGAGGGGAGGAGGCCGGCCACAAGGGGTGCGCTAAGGAGAGAGAAGTCCTACTAGGACTCCAGTCCTAGTAGGATTCGGCCCCCCTTTTTCCTTCTACTGGAGGGGGGAAAAGGGAAGGAAAGGGAGTAGGAGAAGAAAAGGGGAGTGGTGCCCCTTCCCTAGTCCAATTCGGCCTTCTCCCTTGTGGGGGGCGCACCAGCCCCTTGTGGGCTGGTTAGCCTCCCTCCTATGTCCCATAACTTTCCCCAGGGGTTCCAGTAACCCCTCCGGTACTCCGGTATGTACCCGATACACTCCAGAACCCTTTCGGTGTCCGAATATTACCTTCTGATAACCCACAAGTATAGGGGATCACAACAGTTTTCAAGGGTAGAGTATTCAACCCAAATTTATTGATTCGACACAAGGGGAGCCAAAGAATATTCTCAAGTATTAACAGTTGAGTTGTCAATTCATCCGCACCTGAAAGACTTAATATCTACAACAAAGTAATTAGTAGCAAAGTAATATGGAAGTAACGGCAGCAGTGGCAAAATTAATAGTATTGGTTTTGTAGTGATTGTAACAGTGGAAACGGAAAAGTAACTAAGCAAAGATCAATATGTGAAAAGCTCGTAAGCATTGGATCAGTGATGGATAATTATGTCGGATGCGATTCCTCATGTAACAGTTATAACATAGGGTGACACAGAACTAGCTCCAGTTCATCAATTTAATGTAGGCATGTATTCCGAATATAGTCATACGTACTTATGGAAAAGAACTTGCATGACATCTTTTGTCCTACCCTCCCGTGGCAGCGGGGTCCTATTAGAAACTAAGGGATATTAAGGCCTCCTTCTAATAGAGTACCGGAACAAAGCATTAACACTTAGTGAATACATGAATTCCTCAAACTATAGTCATCACCGGGAGTGGTCTCGATTGTTGTCACTTCGGGGTTACCGGATCATAACACATAGTAGGTGACTATTGACTTGCAAAATAGGATCAAGAACTCACATATATTCATGGAAACATAATAGGTTCAGATATGAAATCATGGCACGCGGGCCCTAGTGACAAGCATTAAGCATAGCAAAGTCATAGCAACATCAATCTCAGAACATAATGGATACTAGGGATCAAACCTTAACAAAACTAACTCGATTACATGATAAATATCATCCAAACCATCACCGTCCAGCAAGCCTACGATGGAATTACTCACGCACGGCGGTGAGCATCATGAAATTGGTGATGGAGGAAGGTTGATGATGACGATGATGATGGATTCCCCTCTTCGGAGCCTCGAACGGACTCTAGATGAGCCCTCCCGAGAGAGATTAGGGCTTGGCGGCGGCTCCGTATCCTAAAATGCGATGAATCCTTCTCTCTGTTTTTTCCTCCCCGAACGTGAATAGATAGTGTTGGAGTTGAGGTCGGTGGAGCATCAGGGGGCCATGAGACGGGGGGTGCGCCCCAGGGAACCACGTATGTTGTTATGAGGTTTGACCGATAAAGATCTTCATAGAATATGTAGGAACCAATATGAGCATCCCGGTTCCGCTATTGGTTATGGATCGAAGATGTGTCTTGGTCATGTCTACATAGTTCTCGAACCCGTAGGGTCCGCACGCTTGAAGTTCTGTGACGATTGGTATTATGAGTTTATATGTTTTGATGTACCGAAGGTAGTTCGGAGTCCTGGATATGATCACAGACATGACGAGGAGTCTCGAAATGGTCGAGACATAAAGATTGATATATTGGAAGCCTACATTTGGACATCGGAAGAGTTCCGGGTGAAATCGGGATTTTACCGGAGTGTCGGAGGGGTTACCGGAACCCCCGGGGGTTAATGGGCCTTTTTGGGCCCTAGTGGAGAGAGAGGGGTTGGCCAGGGCAGGCCGCGCACCCCTCCCCCTCTGGTTCCTTCTCCTTCCCCCTTCCTTTCCCCCTCCTAGTAGGAGTAGGAAAGAGGGGAGTCCTACTCCTACTAGGAGAAGGACTACTCCTCCTGGCGCGTCCTACAAGGCCGGCCGGCCTCCCCCTTGCTCCTTTATATACGGGGGCAGGGGGCACCCAATAACACACAAGTTGATCATTGATCTCTCACAGCCATGTGTGGTGCCCCCTCCACCATAATCCACCTCGGTCATACTGTAGCGGTGCTTAGGCGAAGCCCTGTGACGGTAGCTTCATCAACATCGTCACCACGCCGTCGTGCTAACAAAATTCTCCTTCAACTCTACTGGATCGTGAGTTCGCGGGACGTCACCGAGCTGAACGTGTGCTGAATGCGGAGGTGTCATACGTTCGGTACTAAGGATCGGTCGATCGTGAAGACGTACGACTACATCAACCGCGTTGTCATAACGCTTCCGCTTAACGGTCTACGAGGGTACGTGGACAACACTCTCCCCTCTCGTTGCTATGCATCACCATGATCTTGCGTGTGCGTAGGAATTTTTTTGAAATTACTACATTCCACAATAGTAGAGGCCGTTGCCGCTGGGTGAACAATACCTCGATCGATCGAGCCGGGGGAGGGATGCATGAACAGGACCCCGTGGAGGGCTGGATGAACAGGACGACCTCGTGGAGGGTTGGTTGAACAGTAGCCGGTGGAGGGCTGGATGAACAGTAGCCTATGGAGGGGTGGTTGAACAGGACCCCGTGGAGAGGGCTGGTTGAATAGTAGCCGGTGGAGGAGCGCCCGGTGGAGGCTGGATGAACAGTTGTAGGTAGAGGCTGGAGGAGGTCGATGGTGGATGAATAGTAGCCCGTGGAGGCTGGAGGAGGTCGACGGTGGAGACGAACAGTATCCCGTGGTGTCCCATTTTGTGGTACGCCACACCCCTCCCGATGAACAGGACCCCCGTTTCGACTGTAGCGCTCCAACACAAGTCCGTTTCCTCCATTTTGCGGTACGCCACACCCCTCCCGGTCAACAGGACCCCGTTTCGACCATAGGAGGTCCAACAGAAGTCCGTTTCCTCCGTTTTGCAGTACGCCAGACCCCTCCCGATGAACAAGATCATGTTTCAACCATGGCCAGTTGAACACAAGGCTGTTTCCTCCATTCTGCGGTACGCCAGGCCTCGTTTCCATCGGCTGTTCCGTCCAAGCCGGTTGGCTCCCGATGAACAGCACGCGTTTCGTTGCCTCCCGATGAACATGACGCATTTTGTTGCCTCGCCACGAACACGACGACGACGCGGTTTCTCCGTTCCGACCCATCCATGTACACGAGCCCTGGCCGTACGTATGCGCGAGTAGGAGTTCGACCCCACCCGTATGTACGTACGTGGCCGTATTTTCTTTCTTGCACACTGTCCGCTGTACGTACGTGTACATGCTACGTGCGCGCTTCTACTACAACACGTGCCCTTCCTTGCACGACCATGGTTCATCGCTGCAGCCTGTAGACGGATCGATCGACCAGAATGTACGTACATGTTCGCGACCAGAATGACAACGCTACATACGCTTCGACCAGGTGGGTCCCAACTGTCCGACACTTCCTTGCGTGTGATGATGTAGCTGGTGGGTCCCAGTAGTCAGGGGGCGAATCGTTTTTCCCGTAATATGGACGCACTTCCTTGCGTGCGAAGAGTTAGCTGGTGGGTCCCAGCAGTCAGGGGGAAACGTTTTTTTTTTGCAAATACGGTGGCCCGTCCGGTGGGTCCCTACTGTCAGGTGGAGGAATCATTATTTTCCATGTAATAAGGAGGCACTTCCTTGTTGCGGTTGTGGACCCAACTGTCAGCCTCTCCACGTATAGTACTCTTCCGTTGGAAGTCGGTCGTTGACCACATTGACCATGCCGCGCCGAGAGCACCAAGGAGGTGGACGACGGCGAGGCCTAGGAAGGGGACGACGCGGAGCCGGGGAAGACGCGATAGTGGATGCCCACGCGGAGAGGAGTACGAGGGTTCACTGGTTCGGCTGCGGTGTGAGGCTGCCATCGCCGCATAATAACAGGGGGTGTGGGTGGGTGGAGGGATGGCCTGGCCAGTGGTGGGAGTAGTAGGGGGCGGTGAGGCCTTCATGGCAACACAGCCGGCCACGTGAAGCAGGAGCAGGCGGCATGACCGGCGCTGCTTTGGGCAGGAGCAAGAAGACCAGAGGTTGAAGAAGCACGACGACCACATCGTATGGTAACTATAGCTAGAATCGTTTATATTGACTAAGTTGATAAAGCCCTTGGTACGCGTCAACTTAGTAGGCCCACAGGTCAGCTTCCGAAACAGTGCGCCCCAGACGTCAGGGGAGGAATCATTTTTTTGGGCGGGTGAAGCTAGAATATCCGAGATTGAAGAAGAAGCATGACATCCGTTGGATGGACATCCAATGGACACTTCTGCTAGAACCGTGTGTTGACTATAAGTTGACAAAGCCTTGCATACGCATCAACTATTTTTTAGGGGAGGCGTCAACTTAGTAGGCCCACAAGTGTGTGGCAGAGAACTTATATCCCATTTGCGATTTGTAAGAATGTATGTCCCATTTTTGAATTCTAATGGAATTTACTACATCCCATTTACAGTTTGTTAAAAGTACGGCCCATTTTCTAGCTAGGACAACTATTAATAATTTCAACAAACCGTTCAAATCAGAATTCAATAAAATTTCCCACATTTTGATGGGATCCAAAATATTTTTATCCCGAAATTTCTAGTTAGATTAAATACAATTTTAATATAAATTTGTATTACGTAAAAATCCAACGAAAAATTACGCGCGCAACAATTAATGAAATTAAATTTTTTTTAATCTAGAAATAATATTTTATAAAGTAATGACGTGTTTGGTGCACTTTTTTATAGTTACAGCCCAGTTTTTATAATTACATCTCATTTATTATTTCTTAAAGCCCATATTCTTGTTAAGCCTAATGCATCCCTCTTAGGAAAGATTTGCAGCCTAGCGGGGCGGAGAATAACAAGTTGACCTTGCCAGGGTATTCCTCAAAAAAAAGTATAGCTGGGCTAGCCATTTTCAGCTTGAAAAAATTAATATCTGGCCTGGGCTAGACGGGCCACAGCCTGCCCAGTTAATACCCTGCTCTCCTCTGAACAACAACAAAAACATCGCTCAAGAAAAACTCTGCAGTGCTCACACCTAAAAAAGACAAATACTGCTCGAGCTGCTTGGTCCCAGCTGTCGGCCGCTCCTTGTGCAATTCCCTCGTTTATTGACTATATAGGTTGACAATGGTGTGGGACCGTGATGTCAGGAAACCAGGAGGAAGAAAAAAAATTAGAGTTGTATATAATAAGGAGGCACTTGCGTAAGTGCGGCTATGGCCCTAATGGGCCCCCTCTGTCATCCTCTCCAAGTAAAGTCATCTCCTCATTCCTCATGCCGTTGACCATGTTGACAACGTGAGACGGCGGCACCACGGCGAGTGCAACAACTCGAAGAACGATGGAGAGGGCCTCGCGGGCCCTACGGATGGTCTAATATAGCGCCCACTGCTCATTCGGGAAGCCAGGATCATAGGGCCACATGTCCGCGACAACATTGCCGTTCGCTTGTTCAGCGGTGCTCGTTGAGGAGACGGAAGTTGCAGCACATGTCCTCCTGTGCTGGTAGCTCTTTCGCCATTAGGGCATCGAAGTGGACCGCATCTGCTCTATGGTGAACACGGCATGAACCGGCTTGGACAGTGGCGCCGACTCCTGGTCGGAAGCTACGTCCATCGTCTGATTGTTGTTGCTCAGCTCGGTGAGCTCGCTGGTGAGCCAGCATGCTCGGCTGCTGGACCGACCCGCTGCCAAGCACGAGTCTGACTGCCCTGGCCCACCCAGACTGCCTCCCTCCCCGCGCACGCTTTCCGTCTGAAACGGTCAGCGCGCCCGCCCCGCTTCCCGGTGCAGGCGATTGCTCCGCCTTCAAACGACACAACTACCATCCGACCGTCCGTCTGCCGCCCACATTAATGATACGTGGTTGCCGATGCGGCTACTCCGGTGCCACACGTCCGTCCCTCTACTGCCCACCATTGCTATATAAACTGTTGCGCCGGCCATAGCCGCAGTCATCCGCTTCCGTTCCCTTTCTCCTGTCCACACCCCTACTGCCCACCATGGCTTCCTCACGCTCCAGCGCTCTTTGGGACAGGCCGACGACGGACCACAAGGAGATGGTAGCAATTGCTGCCGACTTCCTGGTGAGCAAGCAACCGGAGAACGATGATGTCCCAATGGATAACATGGTAGTCGACGATCCGGCGCCAACCCCCTCCTCCGCGCCATCCTCGCCGGTGCATTGCACCATGACCATCGGCGAGCCCCATGCCCAATACATGGACACGGTGCGGCAGAAGCGTGAGGAGCAGTTCCGGGAGGCGCAGGCCGACACTGCCTACAACCACCATCTCCTCCAGGAGCACGTGTAGGCGGAGGAGCAGATTGCCGCGGAGCGGGCGGAGCACGAGGCGCTACTCGACTCGTACCGCTCCGCCCCTGAGAGTCGCCTCGAGCACTGGCGGTACCGCATGCGGGTGGCGGAGGCAGCGACCGCCTACAAACAGGGAGATGAAGCGGGCGAGGCACTATTTGGAGAGACCGAGGACGAGACAGATGACAATGCCGGCTCCGATGAGTCCCCGCTCCGCTGGCGTCGACGAGGCCCTACTCCGCCAAGGCCCCACGGTGCCAACAACGAGGCAGAGGACACCGCCAGCTCTGTCGAGGCCCCGACCCGCCGGCACTGAGGCGGAGGCCCTACTCCGTCGAGGCCCCGCAGCACCAACAACGAGGCAGAGGACACCGCCGGCTCTGCCGAGGCCCGGCCCCGCTGACACCGAGGCGGAGGCCCTAGTCCATCGAGGCCCCGCCCCGCCAACAACGAGGCAGAGGACATCGCCGGCTTAGCCGAGTCCCCATCCTACCGGCAACGAGGGGGAGGATTTCCCCCGCACCACCAAGGCGCCGCCCCGCCGACAACGAGACACAGGACATCGTTGGCTCCGTCGAGGCCCCGCCCCACTGCCAACGAGGCGGCGCCACGCAGAAAACAAGGAAGAGTAGAACACAGTAGGTCGCCACCGCTCGGGTCCAAGTAAGGCCACCACTGCTACCCTCCCATTGAAGCCAAGCTAGGCGGGTTGACCATTGACGACCGATTAGCTTCTTGGTAGCGACGTGGAGTCGGAGAGCTATGTTGGAGAAGGATGCTGCTTCAGTTACTTAACTGCAAGTGCAGTTGGGTCACTGGCATGTGGGCCCAAGAGGCATCTGGCCCACATGTAAGTGACACAACTACACCTGCTGTTATGTCACTGAAGCTCATTCTGCTGGAGTAGAAGCTTCTGTTCGGCTCAGCCGGACACGAGTGCTATGGTTAATTAATTATACCTCTAGCGCACCCCTTTTAGTTGAAGAATGTATGAAATGTAATGAAATCAGGCAGTGTATGAATGAATTTAGTTTGATTTGTTTGAATTTTTGTATCACTGGCATTGGATGAACATGCAAAACAATACGTACTAGCATTATTCCTAGGGTGATCACCTCATTTGCAACAGTTTCACATGTACTCCCTCCGGTCCTTTTTAGTCTGCATATAAGTTTTGTCTCAAGTCAAACTATCTCTACTTTGACCAATCTTATAGAAAAAAGTATCAACATTCACAATGTAAAATCAACTGACTTGAAAGAAATCTAATATGCGAAGTAAAAAGGAATAGAGGGAGTACAACATTTAGCGTTCCTGTACATTGCAATCAACACACAGGCCTGGCAATTCATAGAGAACATTCGAAACAATCGATGATTATGCATCTCAGCGACTCACATGTGAGGGCTAATATTTACTTCACAACTAAAGAATAGAGAAAAATCGATCGATGCTGCTAACAGCAAAGGGCGTCCCATTCGAAAATATAAAACACATGTCTTCTTGCTAACATCAATGAGCAAAGTTTGACAAGGTTGTCCCATTCCAAAATGTCAAATGTGTGTTGTTTTGTATACATCAATGAGTAAAACTTTGACAAGGTTTTCGCATTCCAAAATATCAAATGCCTACGATTGTGGAATGGGCAGGGTTTGCCATCAATTCGGACATTGACATGGCACCTCGTGCTAAATAAACCAGCTGTTCTTTTTGTGCAGTTCCACCAAAATCAACCAAACTCGTGCGTAGCTTGTATGATTTTGCCTTTATATGTTGCAATGCCTTGAACATATCGGCACCTCCTTTCTTGTTGTGGAAATGAATGATTAGATAATATTCGATGTATTCGTGAACATTTTGTGCAGTTCCCATTGAAATCAAGACGAGCACCCCTGTTTGCTTAAATACAAAAAAGTGATTAGTATAAAGCAAATTGTACTATGAATTGGCAGTTTAAACAGTCAACCTACATGATCCATGCAGAGCACACATTTAAAAAAATGGAACTCATTGAAAGGAATCGTAAAACAACATTGTACTGGCCATCACAACAACAAAGATGGAGATCCGTGAGTCCTTCTGAGCTGAAGTTAGTTTGTTCTTGTGGGCAATAATGTAACCATCCTTCAAGTGCTCCCTTCTTAAGAAGAGAGGCTTGGCTTCTTTATCCTGGCATAATCGGAACTACGCACTTCGCGTACTCCATATTCTTCTGCAGAGGAGGATGATCCTGTTGTGGAAAGACAAGAGAACAACTAAATGCTAGCATCCCTGTTTGCTCGAAAAAAAGGAAAGGAAATATTTAAAACAACACGGATGAAGCACTTCTCAAAGACAATACCACTTTCTCTTGACAGTATCTAAACAGTAGCACAACACCAATAGAGATGACAAAGATCAATCATATGGATGAAATCCGTGGGCGAGTACCAACCTTTGTCAGGAGGCTTATTGTGTAGAGCATACAGATCAAGCACTTCTCTGGAACCATCTGTTGTTATCTACTGTGGTTGCCATGCTTACTATATACTCCTCGATTAGTTTAATGTTTCCAACATCTTCTTGTGAAGTTCCACTAAAATATATGGTATCTTCAAAGAAGATCCCTATTTGCACAAGTAGAGATAATTACATATTACATTAAGAGTGGCATCAAATCAGTGGCAAAACAATTGCTTGTTCCAACCATAGCAATAAATTAAGATGCAAAACTATATCATTACTTGTGTCATCACAGTTCCAGTGCTTCATTACAGCTCTGGGAGTTGATTTTTGTTTTTCTTCTGCTTGTTCTTCCCCTTCATCACTTGGTTCAATAACAGACAAGCTTCACCTTCAATGTAAGATTTGGCATGTCAATTAGGGAGCACAAGTATAGCACTAAACAACGATGTTAATTTTCAGATGAAAATGGCAAAATATAGGCCAACAGTTGTGAAATATCCTTATCTTACCTCAATGGGATATTATGGTGCACATACAGATTGGAAGTCTTGTCTCGATTTGTGCAGTTCCCTAAAATCAAGCAACATTAGCGTATAAGTAGAACAACATATGAAAGCACACTGCACAATCATGTGAAAGAAGGCTAGTACTGACCTCTGATGATGCGGAATTCAAACAACTCACAAGAAGAAGATCCGAACCAAATTTGCCAACACGATTAGGAAGTAAGATCTCCTCTTGTGCAGTTCCACTAAGATCAAGCAATCAAGCAACGTTGTTAGTGTGACATTTTGGTTGAACTGCACAAAATACTCTTAAAACAAAAGTGTTTTGTGCAGTGCAACAAAAGGTCACAATAGCAACGAGGTGAAGTAGATAACCCTGTTTACACAGAGGTGCAAAGGAAACAACTAGTGGTCAATAACGGTGGATGACATAGAAGACAACAAAAAGAAGCATCGAACTTATCTAAATGAGAAAGAAAGCAAGACAGTAGCATTTCTCAAATGTTGGCATTGATTAATATTAACAGAGAGATTATATTAACAATAAAATTCGTTAAACATGTAATTTGCTCTTAACTGTGGCATTGCATCAATTTTCCAGCGGCATCATTAGAGGGTGTTTGTTTACAGGGACATTTTGGTGTAGGGACAAAAAAGTCCGTGTCAGTCCCATCTAAACCAAAAAGGAGGGACTTTTAGGGACTAAAGAAAGAAGACCCCGAGGGATAGTCTTTTTGGGACTTTTTCCAACAGTTGCCCCTGCCCCGCATCGCAGCTTGTCTCTATTAGTTCATTACTAGGGGTAAGATGGTCTTTTAGCATGTCATTTAATAACCTCTAGTCCATGTTTAGTCCCCGGAACCAAGCAAGTAGGGACTAGGGAATTTTTAACCAAACAGGGCCTTAGATTAACAACAGCTAAAGAGTTGCACGGGACAGTGGGTGCACCAGCACCATGTGCATCTACCGATGTATGAAGGGGTGATGCACAGTCTGTTGCAACAAAGAACAAAAACAACCAAGGAGCATATTTGTGTTGGTCCCAATTTTGTTATCTTTAGACACCTTTCCCTATGTGAGCCTACCTATCATTGGGTGGAAGAAAGAAGTCGAACAAAAACAAAATTATGCTCAAGTGTAGTTATCTAAACCAAGACCTCAAGTTTGATGAGCGAACATGCTAACCAGCTACACCACCCCCACATTATGTTTAACGCAAGGAAAATAACCTTTAATACATTCCTGCATTCGTGTGACAAGCATGCCGTGTTTTTTTTGCGTGGGAGTCATTGGGATTTAAATCATAATCGTGTCATGTGGCTTTGGTGGTAAGGTCTTTTGGGATTTATAGCAGTGTTGGTAGTACAAAAGTAATGCAACCTTAGTCACCTTACTTTTCTCCACGTAGTGCGTTGGGTCCCATCAGTCAGAGGGTGAAACAAACAAATTAATAAGAAAAATTAAAAGCGCCAGCGGTGTAACTTACCTCACACATCTCACTGCTGCTCATGGACACCATCCAATTGATCCCTCTGTTCGCTCACGTACTATTTTAAGTGAATCCTTATTATAACATGCACACAATTTTGGGCACTTGTATTCAACCTAAGTCAGCGTGCCACTGTATCTCGTACTACTCCCTCCGTCTAGGTGTAATAAGTCACGTTAGAAGGTGAAGCAGGACCAAGGAGCAAGCAGATTTTTTTTCGAAACGAGGTGCAAGCAGATTGGAGGAGAAGGAGAAACTTGACCAGTCTTTCCTCCAATCAAAGCCCTAATTTCTGTCTCTAAACACAACAATTAATCACAACAACTAAGAGATGTCATTTTAGCTACCATGCAGGGCCACGTATTAACTCGCATGCATCAACGCGTAGTTGCGCTCCATGCATTGGGTTTTCAGGGGAGATAACAAGGCAGAGTAAGGACCGTTTGGTTACATTGCTAGGCTGGTCATAGTGGTGAGTAACTTGGACTAGTAACATGCATATGTTAGTAGTCTATGATACTACTTTTATATTATGTAGTAACATGCAAGTCTTCATTAATTGAGATATAGACTCATTTTACCTCGGCATGTGTGTGTGTGTGTTTAACAGCATGTGTGTGTTAGAGAGAGCGACACATCGACCTACTCCTACAGAGAGATGGTGTGTAGTGTAAGATTTAGCCACGAGAGTAGGTGAATCCTCTCGTTTTTGGGCATCCGATCGGGACAGGAGGGACAACTGCCACGCCCGCTCCTGACCAGCCTGGCCCACCCAAAGCCCCTCCATCGCCCACGCACGCTTCTCGCCCGAAACGGCCAGCACCGCTCCATAGAATCGGTGCCGCATTCATGCCCGGGTAGAGCGGATGAGACCTCTCACAGGCACCTATGTTGAAGGGAGAAGCGGATTCAAGAGTGATGGTTGCTTCGTCCGCCCAACTTACTGCTGGGTCTATGTGATTTGATGGCTCACTGGTCATTATTACTGAGGTGGTAGGACTGCTGGATGTCCCACGCTTTCGGCGAAAGGGGGTACTACTAGATTACAATTTTCTCCATTCTCAGCGGAGGAGTGCGAGAGCAGTGAAAACACGCAGGCTCAGTGATTACATGACCCACCTCATACTATCACCATATTTTCTGGACACCATGCGACACCTAACTCCTTACATAGTAATAGTATAGTACGTACTGTAATTTATCAGCGAGATAAAATTGTACAATGCTATGAAGCTTCCAGCTTCTGTTTCATGTATCTTGCGTCCAAGGTTGCCCGTTGCAACATTTCATCAAATACAAAGGAGACTAACATGCATGCTATTGCATGTCAATGATTGACACATCATAGCCAATATGTACTCCCTCCGTTCCAAAATAAGTGTCTCAACTTTATGCAAACTTTAGTACAAAGTTGTACTACTACTAAAGTTGCCACTTATTTTGGAATAGAGACATCTAAAGAAAAAAATGATCCATATAGTCCCTAGCCATTGAACCGTAAACCCTAAGGCCTCCTTTGGTTTGTAGGATTTTTGTAGGAATGCTATAGGATAGGATTTTCAAAGGAAAAACTCCTTTGAGGCCCTTTGGTTTGTAGGAATGGATTCCTATTCCAATGTAGGATAGGAATCAATCCTTGACGTTTTGGAGGGAAAAACATTAGACTAGACTCAATGGAAGAAATCCTATCCTATGCTCCAAATGGCATCTCTTTCTCTATAGGAATTGACATGCATGTCATCTCACTTCCTATGGTTTTCCTATTCCTATAAAATTCCTATCCTGTGAACCAAACAAGGCCTAAACAGGCTTTAATTTGCTGGCAGCGTTGGAGCTTCCAAAGAAATGAAGTTTGCAACCCTTTGACCATCAGATCATTTTGTGCAGTTTCACCAAAATCGAGATGAGCATCACTGTGGCAAAGAAATTGAAGAAGCGTGATTAGAATAAGACTACCGGGACTAGTTGATGAGACATAAACTCATCACAAATACAGTATGTAGAAGCCAGTAGAGGTATATGCGGGGCAAAGAAGTAGAGAAATATCCACATGGAGTGATGTGGGCAACTGGAGCAGTGGTGCAAGCCGACTGTAAAGGGAGTTGTACCTGAGGGATGTCGGGACGTAGCTCAACCTAGAGGAGGGTGGCGGGAGTAGGCAACTACCCACGTCACGGCAGTGAGCAATGGACGAAGGCAACCTCACCGGCTTTGTGAGAGAGAACGGTAGGAACCCCTGATCGGGATATGCCGACAGTGGGGTTTCGTCGTTGGCGACGACATCCACCCCTTCCCCCAGCGGACGTGATCCGCCGGGATGATACAGATGTGGCCACAGTCATTTTGTGCGAGAGAGTGTGAAGAGTGAAGAGAGCAACCCCAGCAAGCAACCGTGTAGGCTCGTCCTGCCTATGTATATAGTGGAGCAGTTTCCTTTTCTCTCCATATGAACCTATTCATATTGCGTATGTGCCACTGAAGAAAAACAACGTTATTTATAAATGACGCGGAACCTACTACTCGTTCTCCTATAAATCTTGAGCTTGGCATCTCCAAAATATTAACCTTGCGATTGGCTCTTCGCCTCTTCGAGAAGTCGAGCAATAATGGTACTGCAGTATATATCGTTTTGGCTATATGAGACCGAATGAATTGCTGCACGTCCACCACGTGGGTGAGGGTCGATGGGCGAGGGAGAGTGCGTACTATTACATCCGTTTCAATATGGGCTACATATGGAGCAATATGAGTGAATCTACACTCTAAAATACATCGATATACATCAATGTTTGGAGTATGTACTAGTAGTTCGTATTGAAATCTACTAAAGGACATATATTTCAAACAATATGATAATCTCTCTAACCAAGGTAGGGACGAGGAGTAAACAGAGGGAGTAGTAAAATTTTCTCCTTGTCCTGCGAGCCACCGCGCGCATGGGCAAGGGAGCGGGCGTAAAGGCGTACTAGTAAGCAAGCTTCACCTCATCCTGCGAGCCACCCTGCCCGTGGGCGCGGGAGACAGCGTACTAAGCAAGCATCTCCTCGTTCTGCGAGTTGACGGGACACATCAAAAGTACTCTAGGGTATAGAGCCTTGCCTCTAAGGTAGGCCCCACATGGTTTGCCTCTCTTTTAACATAACACGTCAAGTCGCAATTTGTTTGTTCGCCCATGGTAGACGATCCTCCATCAAGTGGACAACTAGTACACATGTCAAATTACCACGTGGGCTGCCTTTTCGTACAGAAATGAGCTCCACCATATACCCGCGTGGGTGTGGTTGGGAAAGAGACGGGAGTACGTGCGCCATGCGTGCACCTCTTCTCTTCGTGCACGTCCCTCACCTACGTGGGTGTGTGTGAGAGATACAAACCTAGACAGATGGCGTGTGCGTTCGTGAGTGTTTTTTGTTTCGGGGGGTGGTGATTTTGTGAATGTATTTGTGGGAATATGTGTCGATGACATCTCAAACAAATTTTTGCATGAAATGTGTGTGAAATAGAGGCATATCCATATCATATAGAGAGGGCCAGAGGGGGCGATCAACGAGAAGAGAGGGAGGGGTCATAGATATTGATAGAGTCGAAGAGAGGATCAAGTGGGTGGGTGCGAGATGGATGAAGAGAGCCATCGAAATTGTGTGTGTGCAAGTTAAAGATATAGGGTGACTGACCTA
>NC_041380.1:111750495-111867493 GCF_002162155.2 Triticum dicoccoides
AGAACGACTCGTATATGTGTTGAGAAGGAGAGACCCAGCTATGTGTTGAGGGAGATGAGTCGACATCCATACATAACTGAAGGATGGGAAATAGGTTGGGACAGAGAGAGAGAGAGAGAGAGGAGAGAGAGAGAGGGAGGGAGAGGGCTAGAGTGCTGGATGGGTGATGGAGTTGCTTCTCGAAGATGGTGGGAGAGGCCTACTAGACAAACTGAGGGTAGAACTGCAATATTATCAATAAAAGTGGGGATGTGTTTCTGTGTGTGCCTGTGCGTGATAGATCCATTGGGACGCATGCATGGATGATGAAGGGGAACCATGTGTTTGCTAAGCAAACCTAACTAGATCGGTAGATCAATTGTTGCTTGTCGGAGGAAGGGAGGGACATAACTAATGAGGTAGATCGATCGACACGTGGGGAAAACGAGTTATAAGGACCTAGCTAGCTATATGTATAGCGGGAGATCGGTCGGTGTACATCCATTTGTTACATGCAAATAAGGCCCAGCGAGACGGATAAACAGAGAGAATGGAGCTAGGTGGTGGTGTGAGAGGCCGAGCTACTAGCTAGATAGGGGGAGGAGTGTGCGGTTGTGAGATCGATGAAAAGAGGGGCGAGAGTTTACACGTGTGTGGGACCGTATGAGAGACACGAGGCATGGACACAGAAAGGAGGAGATGGAAGGTGCGTGTTGATACGTCTCCAACGTATCTATAATTTTCGATTGTTCCATGCTATATTATATCTTGTTTTCGACATTATTGGGCTTTATTATACACTTTTATATTATTTTTGGGACTAACCTATTAACCGGAGGCCCAGCCCAGAATTGCTGTTTTTTGCCTATTTCAGAGTTTCGCAGAAAAAGAATATCAAACGGAGTCCAAACGGAATGAAACCTTCGGGAATGTGATTTTCGGAACAAACGTGATCCAAAGGACTTGGACCCTACGTCAAGACATCAACCAGGAAGGCACGAGGTAGGGGGGCGCGCCTACCCCCCAGGTGCGCCCTCCACCCCCGTGGGGCCCGCGTTGCCCCACCGACGTACTTCTTCCTCCTATATATACCTACGTACCCCCAAACTACCAGATACGGAGCCAAAACCCTAATTCCACCGCCGTAACTTTCTGTATCCACGAGATCCCATCTTGGGGCCTTTTCCGGAGCTCCGCCGGAGGGGGTATCGATCACGGAGGGCTTCTACATCAACACCATAGCCTCTCCGATGAAGTGTGAGTAGTTTACTTCAGACCTTCGGGTCCATAGTTATTAGCTAGATGGCTTCTTCTCTCTTTTTGGATCTCAATACAAAGTTCTCCCCCTCTCTTGTGGTGATCTATTTGATGTAATATTCTTTTGCGGTGTGTTTGTTGAGACCGATGAATTGTGGGTTTATGATCAAGTTTATCTATGAACAATATTTGAATCTTCTCTGAATTCTTTTATGTATGATTGGTTATCTTTGCAAGTCGCTTCGAATTATTAGTTTGGTTTGGCCTACTAGATTGATCTTTCTTGCAATGGGAGAAGTGCTTAGCTTTGGGTTCAATCTTGCGGTGTCCTTTCCCAGTGATAGTAGGGGCAGCAAGGCACGTATTGTATTGTTGCCATCGAGGATAACAAGATGGGGTTTATATCATATTGCATGAGTTTATCCCTCTACATCATGTCATCTTGCTTAAAGCGTTACTCTGTTCTCTTGAACCTAATACTCTAGATGCATGCTGGATAGCGGTCGATGTGTGGAGTAATAGTAGTAGATGCTGGCAGGAATCGGTCTACTTGTCCTAGACGTGATGCCTATATACATGATCATACCTAGATATTCTCATAACTATGCTCAATTCTGTCAATTGCTCAACAGTAATTTGTTCACCCACTGTAATACTTATGCTCTCGAGAGAAGCCACTAGTGAAACCTAGCTATGGCCCCCGGGTCTATTTTCCATCATATTAATCTTCCAATACTTAGTTATTTCCTTTGCCATTTATTTTACTTGCATCTTTATTTCTCTTTATCATAAAAATACCAAAAACATTATCTTATCATATCTATCAGATCTCACTTTCGTAAGTGACCGTGAAGGGATTGGCAACCCCTTTATTGCGTTGGTTGCGAGGAGTTTGTTTGTTTGTGTAGGTGCGAGGGACTCGTGCGTGGCCTCCTACTGGATTGATACCTTGGTTCTCAAAAACTGAGGGAAATACTTACGCTGCTTTGTTGCATCACCCTTTCCTCTTCAAGGGAAAACCAACGCAGTGCTCAAGAGGTAGCACGTGTGTACGTATGTTGTAGGCAGACGCTGGAGAGGTTTATCGATCGGTGTGTGTCGGAAAGGAGTTGTGGAGACTGTGGGAGAACAACCTAAAGAAAAAAAATAATGTGTGCGATGGATAGAATGCTGAGGGAGGGGGAGGGCGAGGAGGGCGTGTGCATGCACGAGAGAAAGTTAGTGCTAGCTACAAAGGTTAGAGGATTGTGTGGGTGTAAGAGACTAACAAAGATCATAATTTGATATGAAAGTGGATTCATATGTTTGAATAGGAGATCATAGTGTTATAAACATATGCATGCATGAATATAGCGGTGATACACGTGCAGTGGTTTTGCACATGTTATACCATAATGTGATAATGCATGGCGTTTGCAACTCACAGCTAAATGTCGAACAATCTAAACCATAGTATATATCGAAGAATCTCATATTTTATTTTAATTTGTGATAATGTGCGGTGTTTGCAGCTTACAACTAAATATCAAACAATCTAAACAATACTATATATCAAACAATCTCACATTTTATTTGAATTTGTGGTAACGTGTGGTGTTTGCAACTCACATCTAAATACTTGTAGGCGTAGGGGGCGGGCACCATACATTATGTGATAAAGACATTATACATATGAGACATGGTTTAGATTATGAAGATCTAGCTAGATCTTGAAATGTACTGTGATTTGAAATCAACATAAAGTGGATTCAAAAAATCAAGTTCGGGTTCATATAGTACACATAGTTCATATCTAACTCGAGAGTAATCATGTGGTGTGCTGTGAAGATAATACACAAATGATGGTTTAACTTGACAATAATGATGATTGTAGATCTTATTAAAATAGAGAAACGAATTCAAATGGTTTGACTTCACAACAATCGTTATTGTAGATCTTATTCAAATAGAGAAACCAATTCAAATTTAGTTCATATTGAAGTGGTAGTATATATGTTTGGAATGCACTAAAACGTTCACTTGAGTACCAGGTTGCATGCATTATACATGTAGCGAAATATTTTAATTGACCATAAGATGAATTCAAAGTTTTGAATGACATTTGTAGTGTGAATTGATTTGGTATAGTACACAGGACTAGACTCTCTTCTGTGCTGCGAATTGATTTCTTTTTGTTTTTTCGTTGACGGAAGTGCAAATTGATTTGGTACAGTACACATTGGGCTTGTCCGGAAATATCAACCCGCGCCTTGTTACCCCGAAATATTTAAGATATATCTTTTTCTCATTGTGCTCTGACAACTCCCTCCATCTCAACCCACGCCTTGCTATTCCAAAATTACAATGCGCACAAAAACTCCCACCTCCTGTGAAATCCCGACACGCGAAATGCCCGTGGTACCCCTAAACCGAAAGAACCACCTAGCTCAAATTGGTGGGGGTACTTCTTATATTACCCCACATTTCGGACAAGCACATCCCTAAGCCATGGTTCCCCACTCCCATCCCATCCGCCCACCCATTCATACACCGAGGTTGCGAAAACCCGCGAAGCCCCACACCCTCCTCCGTCCGCCACCCAGCCGGAGCCTCTTCCCCGACGACGTCGTCCACAGAAACACCTTGACGTCCCTCATCCATCGTACCGGATGAGGATCTGTCGTCGATCTCGTCGTCCCGCCGGTTTAGCCACCCCGTCCTCCACCTCCAAGGAGCTGCCCCGACGTTCCCATCGTCTTTCGTGCCACCTCCATTCCCACACCGCCGTCTTCACCCGCACCACCAGAAGAGCATCATCATCACTGTTTCCTCAGATGAAGCTGAGGCCTAATCGGCTCCACCAAAGAGGTTGTACACTAATCGCCACATTTTCTTCTTGATTCGATCTCACGGTGCTGCCGGCGCTCGGTCCCGAGCCGACATGGTGTGGCTCCATCCACGGCAGCGTCGCCGGTCACTTCTTCCACGACGTCGCTCCCTCGGTGGCAACGTCCACATCAGTAGGAGCTGCTGCTGCTTTAGCTCTCGCTCACGCTGCTTCTCTACTCTTGCTCTTGGTCCCCTGCTTGGTCTGCTCTTGCTCTTGCTCACGCTGCTGCTCTCACCCTTGCTCTGTTTGCGATGCTGCTCCAATTTAGCTACACTTCAGTCGACTGAATCGAATTTTGCGTCAGTCGATTTTCAGGGGGTGGGGGGCTCGCCGGAGTTAAGGAAGAACCAGCCGCAGCAGGGAGGGGGGCTCACCGAAGAGGTACCCCACCATGTATCTTAGGGTTCAGGGTGGGGGCGGTGGTCGCCGACAGTGGTGGGGTGGTGGCGTGGGGATCGCCAGAGAAAAAGCTCGGCACAGGGGGCCTAGAGGGATGGCCGGGGCGGCGGCGGACCGGTGGTGGGGAGTGGTTTCGGGGTGGTCGGTATGGCACACCGCCGGCCGCGGGCGGCGTAGGGCGGCGGTTTGGTCGGTGGTGGCTGGCGGCTCAGGGGGTGGAGATTGAAGTTCAACTACAGGCCCTTGATTTCATATCCAATGGCTGGAAAATCGACTGACCAGAGATGAAAAATTCAGTCGTTCGGCTCTCGCACGCGCTGCTGCTACTACTGCTTTTCTGCTACTAGCTAGTGCGTTCAGTTTCGACAATAAAATTCAGTTTCGATAGCAAACTTGAGTTTCGACAATTAAGTTCAGTTTCAACAGTTAAATTCAGTTTCGACAGTTAAGTTCAGAGATGAGCGGCTGATGTATTTTACATCTAGAACTTTGTGATTATATATTTTACGTCATCTATTAGAGATGCTATTAGAATTCCACTCAGGTTGACGTTGTCTCTCCTGTCCTGCTTCAGCCTCGGCGTCGTACAACTCACCGGAGCTGCTCCAACAATGAAACCCTCCATCACAGCGGAGCAGTACCCCGGGCTCCATCTCAAGATGCCTAAGATCTTCTTCCCCTCCTCCTACAACCAAGTCAGCCGGATCATCCTCACCGACCAACCCAATCATGCTGAGATTGACATGGCTTCGTGAAAGAGGTTGTACACTTGTTGCATCTCTTTTTACTCTACATGTTATATATATGTCCACTGAGCACACATAGTAACGTGAAATACGATTAGTTTCTCCTACTATATGACAAGCAATGAGGTACCAGGCAACTTAGCTATCCATGATGGACTCTCTTGAACACCATCATTATTTATCTCTGCATGTTTGAGTTGTGCATTTGTCGATGGGCCTGGGAGTTGAGCTAGTAGGGCAGTGGCCTGGGTCCAAAGTAGTAGAAGTAGGCAAGTAGCACAAAAACATTTTTTAAGTGTAAGTTTTCCTTGCTCAAGCCTGCCTACTAGAATCGCCAGTGCTTGAAAGGAAAAGTGAAGGAAAAACATAGGAATTGGAAAGTTTCCTATGGTACTACTATTCATGCATTTGGTTCAAAGGAATGGAGAAAAGGAAAACTGTAGGATTTGTTCCTTTAGTGTCTCCTTGAAAGAAAAACCGTACGGATTTTAACTTCCACTTGTCCTCCTTTTCAAATTCCTATTGATGAAGCACAATACTAAGAGATAGTAGCATAATAGCATTATAACCCTACATTTTCTTGTGGTTTGACTTAATCTCACCATGCTCCTTTGCATCCTATGATCTTCCAATTCTTGTGAACCAAACACCCAGATTGGCAGAAATCCTATGTTTTTAAACTCTCTGTTTTGCATATGCATTCCTATCCTATTACTGGGTATTTCCTATCCCTGCGTTGTTAGAAGCCTCCAATTCAAACGAGACCTTATAGAATTACTTCTCTTACAGATAGTTGTCAAAGAAAACCTTGTGTGGTTTGTTCTGCTCCTGCTGCGCCATCGCCCACCCAAGCTCAGCTGCTCCAACGACAGAAGGGTCCAGCACAGCAGGGATCTGGCCTCCAGACCGTCTTTCGCCGCCTCAGATCTTGTTCCCCGCTACCGGCAGGTATGACAACTACATTACCATCATCAACAGAGCAGATGACCTCGAGGACTATGTGGGTCCGCAAGAGAGGTCGCACTCTTTCGTGTCTGCTTACGTTATGCATCGCTTAATATTACATGCTACTTTATCATCCTGTTCACCGATTAGACTCTAAGTCAGCTCGAAACTAATGGTCAAACTTGAGTTTTTAAATGGTTGTGGTGTACATATCGGGTCCGCAATCAATAGTATCTATCTACTATCTAGTTAATCTCTGGTGTCTACTATGAGTTTCATGTTGGGTGGGAAACTAACAGTAAAGAAGCCATTATCTGTATTTTTTAACTGAAGCCATTATCTGCCTGCTATCATTGGTTTTGGGTCTATCCACAGGTTGCTACCATCACTCTGGATTTCTGCATGCACTCCTTACATAATCTCACTATGTTTTATTCCTATGCATGTCAGTTATTGTACACAATGGAACTGAACATGTAGAGCAAAAGAGACGAGCCTTGCGTGGCAACAAAATTTCATGTAGACGTTGCTCCATGGTAGGCGCAAAGGCAGCCCCCCTCCACCCATTCTGGATTGTAATCGAGAGGAAGATATATGTTCTGAGGGGGATTCAGAAGGAGAAGACCACTCCTATTTACCCCCTGAGGTCTTCGCTCTAACTTGGCATGCTGATGTTGGTTATATCATGAATATGGTGCCTTGCATTGCTTACTTTATACATCAAATGTGTCAACTGCTTAGTTTAGACATGCTTTGTGTGAATGCCATCTGTTTAGTTTATTCATTGTTTATTTGAATTATGCAACGCCATCTTGTTTAGCCAGGCATCATATATGTGAATTTTGCAATGCCATCCTGCTTAGCCAGTCATCTTATATGTGAATTATATCAGGCCATCCTTTTTTCGTTACGTATTACATTTTTCAACAACGTTAGTACATTCAACTACTCTTCATGTGCATCAGCCATTTGACACGGTGATGGAAAATTCTGGAGTGAAAACAAGGTCTTCAGAGCAGACTATGCTATCTGACAAAGCGCATATCTCGCTGGTTACGGATAGCTCCTCAGAGGAGGATTCAGAGACAGATGACCAGTCCTATTCCCCCCCCCCCCGAGGTGTATGCTCTAACTTGGCAGGGTTATGTTGGTCATATTATGCGTATGGTGTCTTGCATTGCTATGTCATTTGATTAGTTTAGACATGATTTGTGTGAATGCCACCTGTTTAGTGTCTAGTTACCATATATGTGAATTATGCATTGCCATATTGTTGCAAGACATTATATATGTGAATTATGCAATGCTATCTTGTTACAAAGGCATTATATATGTGAATTATGCAATGCCATGTTGTTGAGCCAATCATCATGTATGTGAATTATATCATGCTATCATTTTTTTGTATTACGTGTTCCATTTGTCGACAATGTTTGTATATTCAACTACTCTTCCTGTGCATCAGCCATTTAAAGCGGTGATGGAAGTATCTGGAGTGAAAAGAAGGTATTCAGAGCAGACAATGCTACCTGCTGAAGCAAACATCTTGCTGGATACAGAGACCTCCTCAGAGGAGGATTCAGAGACTAATGACCAGTCGTATTTCCCCCCTGAGGTCTATGTTCAAACTTGGCAGGGTTATATTACCCATGTCATGCATGTTCTCTTGCATTGCTTAGTTTTTACATCATATATGGATTGCCATCTGCTTACTTGCTTACTATATAAATCATATATTTGAATTATATCACGCCATCATGTTTACATACACAGCATCTATCTGAATTATGGCATGGCAACCCATTTAATAAAGACATCATATAGTTATATCATCTCATCTTGTTTAGTGTTTACAATCATCATATTTTGAATTATTTCATTCTATTCGGGAATTATATCATACTATCATGTTTCTATAGGCGGCATCTATGTGAATTATGGCATGCCAACCTATTTAATAAACACATTATATAGTTATATCATGTCATCCTGTTTACATAGTCATCATATTTTGAACTATGTCTTTCCATCTTTTTTAGTTAGCCATCATAATGTGAAATTGTGTCATGCTATCCTGTTTAGTTAGCCATCATATATGTGAAATTGTGTCATGCTATCCTGTTTGGTTAGACAACATGAACGTGAATTATTTCATGCCCTCTTTTATTCCCCACTATCCATTGCACCTGTCTATCATACAATGTTTGTACATTTAATTACTTTTCTTGTTTATCAGCCATTTGAATTGGAGAGGGTGACGACAGTATCTAAGGGAGTAACAACACGGTCTTCAGAAAAGATAGTGCTACCAGTTGATGCAAATAGAACCACGATTGTACTTGCCCAAGAACCAGCCCCACCACACATGACCCAGACTCTCACGGATTGTAACCCTACCCAGTTGGGCAGAGAACCAGCTACACCCCTTCTAACCCCAACCCCAGCAGATAGTAACCCAGTTCCAGTTGACACAACACCGTCTCCACCATAGAGCACCCAAACATGAGCAGTTAGTAAGGGAACTGCAGTGCCCAAAGCACGAGGACCACCACTCTGAATCCCAACTCAACGCTTAAAGGAGAAGAAGAATTGTTCTCAGGTCAGGTTTTGTAGCTATGATTCATACTCCTTTGCTCTTGCATCACTGTATTTACCCAGACCAACTATTTTCAAATTTGAATGATGGAATTGAAACTCCAATGGCGCAACAGGTATGTTTTAAACCTGTTTCTTTAACTGGTTTGCTGTTGTAACTTGCTCTATGTTGATTTAAGTTTCAATTGAATAAAGAGTTATGTTCTCATGTCATGCACATTACAAGTATTGTTATTTCTCTATAGTTTCCCACACTTATATTCTGTCTATTCTGCTTTGTCTTGAACAAATATTATTTGAACTGTGTCTCTATCTTGATTTGGCAACAAAAACTAGAATGATATAGACCATAAAGTGACCATGGTCCATAGATATATGTTTGTTTTATGCTGCTATCCTGTGCACTTTACTACTGAACTGATTTACCAAAATGAGTTTCATATACAACAGGGTAAACCTGTGATGTGTCTGCTTGTTTCTCTTTTAGAATGCAGACAAAATATTGGAAAACAGTACCCCGTTATGCAATGGTAAAGGAAGTAATGTAGATAAGGTTCAAGATAGTGAGACATCCTTGTTGGTCTCCAAGAAAGCTGATAAAAACTACCTTGACGACAGTGAGAGAACCCAAAAAGTCATGTCTTGATGTAGTGTTCGAGTTACTGGCCACTACTACTGGCACAAGCTCTTCGAACTCGCTGCCTGGATCAGTTATTCTTCTTGAGTCTCAGCTTCAAGTTGAAAGACATCGATCAGATGTGCTGCGACAGGAAGCTGAAGGACTGAGGAAGTCCCTACAGAATTTAGATGCATACTTTCTAGTGCAACAGCAAGCGCTGGAGGATTTAAGCGCCAAACAAGATAAAGTTAATAAGCTTGCTATGCATCTTGCGAGCATTATGGGTACCCCGGATATTGTTTCTTGAGATCTTCTAAAGTGGTTTCAGTTCTGGACTTTTTTTGCTGCAGTGTTTATTTGCACTGGTCACCAACTTTGACAACCAGTGTATATGATATGCTGCTTTGTTCCCTATATTTGCACTGGTGGCAAACTTTGATGCCTAGTGGATGTAATATGTGTAATAGCCGTGATAGCCAAGCATAAGTTGCTTGCTTATTTATTTCCTTGTTGTCTTGTTTATTTGTTTGCTTGTAGTCAGTGCTGTTCTTTTTCTGCGGTTTGCTAGTGGCCGCAGTAACCTATTTTTTAAAAGTAGGCCACAATAACCATGGGCTACATATTTATCGTAGTGACACTGGGCCTTCTACGGGCCACAGAAACAATGTGCCTTCTACGGGGCGTAGAAACAATGGGCCTTCTATGAGCCGTATCATCAATGTGCATTCTACAGGCCGTATCATCAATGGGACTTCTGCGGGCCGTATGATCGATTGCCCAAACATGGGCCAATAACATACCGCATTATGGCCGTAAATGGGCTAGAGTTGGAATCGTCCGTTCATGGGTCGACCATAACGGGCCATCGTTAATCGGCCGTATTTGATGACGCTATGAAAATGGCCCAACATATTAACGGGCCACAAACGGGCCGATTGAAACCACGGTCTGAATTTGGCCCACAAGCATAAAATGACAGTAACGGACCGCAAGTAACCGAATGCTGGAAATTAGCCCAAGAATAAATGGTCCCTGAGAAGGTCAAAAGATAACATGGGCTGGAAACAGCTCAACGGTATAATGGGCCGTTAATGGGTATAAAGTGATACACTGTTCATTATGGGCCAGTTTCACCACGGGCCATTAATGGGCCAAGAGTTACAAAGGGCCTCATATGGGCCGAAACACTTCATGGGCTATACATGGGCCGGAAGTTAAAATGGGCTGGAATCATATTGGAGGGCCCAGTTGACGCTACTGGGCCTAATTCGGATTGGTCGTAACGGGCCCTGGGTTAGCAGGCTGTAAATGGGCTATATGCGAACATGCCGTTAACAGGCTTTTTGTGGGCCGGCCCGCCACCTTTTGACCAAGTCAAACGGGCCGGCCTTTTCACAGGAATGGGCCTCTGTTGGGTTATGCCATGTGTCAATGTATCATAGGCGCCTTTGGTCCAATGAGTGGACGACATCTGCCCCAACGGTGAGCCGACATGTTTTTCCTCCAGTCAAAGATGATTTTACACGTGGAAAATCCCCATTGGCCGGGGCTGTTAACGGGTTATCGGATCCAAAACCGGACCCGATAGTGTAACGGTGAGCCGTTACGGTGACCTGATAGCGCCACGTGTCGGTCACCCTTGAAGAAAGCACTTCTATGACGCGGGGTTTATTGTCATGGAAGTGGACACTTCCGTGATGATATTTTTGGTAATGTCATGGAACACTTCTACGACAGCACATGTATGACTATCTTGATTCTGTAATAAAATTGTCATGGATGTACATGCATGATAAAAATGTGACCTACTGTGACAAACAAGTATCATCACGGAAGTGTCTTTTTTTGTAGTGTAGGAATAGCCCCATCTTGTTATCCTTAATAGCAACAATACATGCATGCCTTGCTGCCCCTTCTGTAACTGGGAAAGAACACCGCAAGATCAAACCCATTAGAAAGCACCACTTCCCATGGCAAGAAAAATCAATCTAGTTGGCATAACTAAACCAAAGATTCGAAGAAGAAATACGAGGCTATAAATAATCATGCATATAAGAGATCAAAGAAGACTCAAATAATATTCATGGATAAAATTCGGATCATAAATTCAAACTTCATCAGATCCCAACAACACACCGCAAAAAGTCATTACATCAAATAGATCTCCAAGAGACCATTGTATTGATAATCAAAAGAAAGAAAGAAAGAGAGAGAGAGAGAGAGAGAGAGAGAGAGAGCTCCGTGATGGTGTTAGATTGGATCTCGTGGTTCTGGAACTTGCGGCAGCTGGTACTATTTTTCATCGACTCCTCTAGGGTTTCTGGAATATTTGGGAATTTATAGGGTGAAGAGGCGGTGGAGGAGACTTCCGTGGGCCACAAGACCATGGTGGGTTATGGTCCCCATGGGCCTCCCCTAGGTGCTTTCTTGGTCCCCAAGGTGTCTTCTGGTCCAAAAAAATCTCCAAAAAGTTTTGCTGCGTTTGGACTCTGAGGGAGTCCTGGATTAGGGGGTGTCCGGATAGCCGGACTATACCTTCGGCCGGACTCCTGGACTATGAAGATACAAGATTGAAGACTTCGTCCCGTGTCCGGAAGGGACTTTCCTTGGTGTGGAATGCAAGCTTGGCGATACGATATGTAGATCTCCTACCATTGTAACCGACTCTATGTAACCCTAGCCCTCTCCGGTGTCTATATAAACCGGAGAGTTTTAGTCCGTAGGACGAACAACAATCATACCATAGGCTAGCTTCTAGGGTTTAGCCTCTCTGATCTCGTGGTAGATCTACTCTTGTACTACCCATATCTTCAATATTAATCAAGAAGGACGTAGGGTTTTACCTCCATCAAGAGGGCCCGAACCTGGGTAAAACATCATGTTCCCTGCCTCCTGTTACCATCCGGCCTAGACGCATAGTTCGGGACCCCCTACCCGAGATCAGCCGGTTTTGACACCGACATTGGTGCTTTCATTGAGAGTTCCTCTGTGTCGTCACTTTTAGGCCCGATGGCTTCTCCGATCATCAACGGCGATGCGATCCAGGGTGAGACTTTTCTCCCCGGACAGATCTTCATATTCGGCAAGCTTTGCACTGCGGGCCAATTCACTTGGTCATCTGGAGCAGATCGAAAGCTACGCCCCTGGCCATTAGGTCAGATTTGGAAGTTTGAACTACACGGCCGACATCCGCGGAGACTTGATCTTCGACGGATTCGAGCCACAGCCGAGCGTGCCGCACTGTCACGATGGGCATGATTTAGCTCTACCGCCGAACAGTGTCCTGGAGGCCACACCTGTGTCTGCTCCGACCCCTAGCTCAAAGCCAATCACACCAATCGAGGATGGGTGGTTAGACACCGCCTCGGGGGCTGCAATATCTACGGCGATCAAGCCGAACACCAGCCCTATTCTCTGCGAAGCCCGTGACTCCAAGGAGCCGGACTCCTCTCCAGAATCCGAGGCCTCTGCGCCCCGACTGATCAAACCCGATTGGGCGCTGATCATGGAGTTCACTGCCGCGGACATCTTTCAGCACTCGCCCTTCGGTGATATTCTGAATTCACTAAAGTCTCTCTCTTTGTCAGGAGAGCCCTGGCCGGACTATGGTCAGCAAGGTTGGGATGCGGATGATGAAGAAATTCAACGCCCACCCACCACCCACTTCATAGCCACTGTCGATGATTTAACCGACATGCTCGACTTCGACTCCGAAGACATCGACGGTATGGACGCCGATGCAGGAGACGATCAAGAACCAGCGCCTATAGGGCACTGGAGAGCCACCTCGTCGTATGATATATACATGGTGGACACCCCAAAAGAAGGCAATGGCGATGGAACAGCGGAGGATGACCCCTCCAAGAAGCAGCCTAAGCGTCGGCGTCAGGGGCACCGCTCTAAATCCCGCCAAAACAAAAATGGTGATTCCAGCATGGGGGATAATAACACCCCGGACAGTGCCGAAGACAACCACCTCCGGCAAGATTCAGCACAGGAGGATAGAGAAGTCAATCCTCATGAGAGAGTGGCAGACAGAGAGGTCGAGGACGATAATTATATGCCTCCCTCCGAAGACGAGGCAAGCCTCGATGATGACGAATTTGTCGTGCCGGAGGATCCCGTTGAACAGGAGCGTTTCAAACGCAGGCTTATGGCCACGACGAGCAGCCTCAAGAAAAAACAGCAACAACTTAGAGCTGATCAAGATTTGCTAGCCCACAGATGGACTGAAGTCCTTGCGGCCGAAGAGTATGAACTCGAACGCCCCTCCAAGAGATACCCAAAGCGTAGGTTGTTACCCCAATTAGAGGAGGAAGCCCTTAAACCTACATCACCAATGCATGATGCGGCCGACCGGCCACCCTGTGGCCGCGACAGAGAGGCCTCTCGGCCCTCCACTCAAGCCGCACCCCGATGCCGCTCAAAAAATACCAAGGCATGGGAAAATGCGCCAGACCTGCAAGACATATTGGAGGACAAGGCAAGGCAAACAAGATCGATCTACAGATCACGTGGGCGCCCCACAGCACGAGACGGTACTCGTCATGCCGGATATAGTAAATCCGGCCGGGCCGAACACAGTAGACAAAGCTCATTTGAGCCGCGTCGTGATATAGCCCAATACAGAGGTGCCGCACACCCACTATGCTTCACAGATGAAGTAATGGATCATCAAATCCCCGAGGGTTTCAAACCCGTGAACATCGAATCATACGATGGCACAACAGATCCTGCGGTATGGATCGAGGGCTATCTCCTTCATATCCACATGGCCCGCGGTGATGACCTACACGCCATCAAATACCTCCCACTCAAGATTAAAGGACCAGCTCGGCATTGGCTTAACAGCTTGCCACCAGAATCAATTGGTTGTTGGCAGGACCTGGAAGCCGCATTCCTCGACAATTTCCAGGGCACTTATGTGCGACCACCAGACGCCGATGACCTAAGCCACATAATTCAGCAGCAAGAGGAATCGGCCAGACAATTCTAGACACGGTTCCTAACCAAGAAAAATCAAATCGTCGACTGTCCGGACGCAGAGGCCCTAGCAGCCTTCAAGCATAACATCCGCGACGAGTGGCTTGCACGGCACCTAGGACAGGAAAAGCCGAAATCTATGGCAGCCCTCACGACACTTATGACCCGCTTTTGCGCAGGAGAAGACAGCTGGCTAGCTTGCAGCAATAACATGACCAAGAGCCCTGGTAATTCAGATACCAAGGACAGCAGTGGCAGGTCGTGTCGCAACAAGCAAAAGCGTCACATTAACGGCGACAATGCTGAGGATACGGCAGTTAATATCGGATTCAGAGGCTCTAAACCCGGTCAGTGGAAGAAGCCATTCAAAAGAAATACTCCGGGCCCGTCCAGTTTGGACTGAATACTCGACCGCTCATGCCAGATACATGGCACCCCCGAAAAACTAGCCAATCACACCAACATGGATTGTTGGGTGTTCAAGCAGGCATGCAAGTTAAATGCCGAAAGCAGAGACAAGGGGCTGCATAGCGACGACGAGGAGGAGCCCCGACCACCGAACAACAGTGGACAGAAAGGTTTCCCCCCACAAGTGCGGACGGTGAACATGATATACGCAACCCATGTCCCCAAGAGGGAGCGGAAGCGTGTGCTAAGGGACGTATACGCGATGGAGCCAGTCGCCCCAAAGTTCAACCCATGGTCTTCTTGCCCGACCACTTTTGATCGAAGGGACCACCCACTAGCATCTGTCATGGCGGATTCGCTGCATTGGTTCTAGACCCAATTATTGACGGATTTCACCTCACTAGAGTCCTTATGGACGGCGGCGGCAGCCTGAACCTGCTTTATCAGGATACAGTGCGGAAAATGGGCATCGATCCCTCGAGGATTAAACCCACCAGAACGACCTTTAAAGGCGTCATACCAGGTGTAGAAGCCAACTGTACAGGCTCAGTTACACTTGAAGTGGTCTTCGGATCTCCGGATAATTCCCGAAGCGAGGAGTTAATCTTCGACATAGTCCCGTTCCGCAGTGGCTATCACACACTGCTCGGGCGAACCGCATTTGCCAAGTTCAATGCGGTGCCGCACTACGCATACCTCAATCTCAAGATGCCAGGCCCTCGAGGCGTCATCACGGTCAATGGAAACACCGAACGCTCTCTCCAAACGGTGGAGCATACGACGGCTATCGCAGTGGAAGTACAAAGCAGCCTCTCAAGGCAATTCTCTAGTCCGGCCATTAAACGTCTGGACACCGTCAAGCGCGCCCGGAGTAACCTACACCAAGACCGCCCGGCACGTTCAGAGCAAGCATAGCAATGCGGCCCCAACCCCAGCCCTCGCGAACTTGTGAAACTAGTGCTGCGCGTACATAAGTACGCTCTGGAAATACCATGGGCATAGGGGTAGGGGCACCATCATGGCACGCCCGAAATGCGGCTTAAACCGCACTAGGGGCTGCCGATTTCTTAATTTTCTCTTATTTTTAGGACTCCATTCTTCGAAAGGCTTGTCCGGCAGTACAATCGCCGCACAAACGATACAACCAGGGAAGCAGAAAGCTACGCCGCACTACGGAACTCTAAGGTGGTCTCTATAACGAGCAGTATACCTGTTTCGCATAACATTCCACAGCTCGCCCCTGGAAAGGACATATTTGATAGTCCCATCTTTTGCTTATCGCACTATTTGTATCGTTCTACTTTGATCGCAGCTTTTTTTAAATAAACAATGCATAACTTCCGTCTATTATTGCATTACCTCTTTTTTACGAATATATGTTCATTAATGACATGTTGCACCCATACACTTTGGTACGGCCAATACGACAGGGGCTTAAGTACCCCACAATACGGTGTGAGAAGTCCGAACACTTTCACAAGTGCGGCACCCCGAACTTATAGCATTATATGCATCGGCTCCGAATCATGTCTTGGGTCAATAGTTGGGTTTGCCCGGCTCCTATGTTTTGGTACCTTACGTTCCGTTATATCGGCTAAGGTAGCACTAGGAGAACTACTGCGATTGTGCCCCAGTTGAGCTGGGCTAAGCACCTTAGTAGAGAAAGCTAAAACTGACCGTCATGATGAGGCGAGAGCTGGTCGCTGTTCGAGAGGTTTTCGAGTCCCTAAAGACTTATGTCGCTTAGAGCGAGGAGTCGGCTTTGTCCGGCCTAGGCGTGGATAGCGCCCCGAACTCGGTCTTCCGAATACCAGGGGTGTCGCCGAAATTTAAAATTATAGAATTCTATGGCTAAGTGAGAGTGTTCAAGCATTATAGTCCGATTGCCTTGTTTGTTGTGTTGAGCGCCTCCCTCGAAGGACCCAAGAATGGGAAAAAGAGCGCTCATGTTTATCCCGAACACCCCAGCACTCGTGCCATGGGGGCAGAAGCCGACGACTCGCCATCTCTCAAATTTGATAAACGGGCGAACAGAAGGTAATATTTTAAATTCAAAAAGCATTGCTTAGCGCACATGAATAAGTTTTCAGCGCACAGGACAAAACGAGCGAGTTTACTGAAATATTACATCCATGGAACATTCATCCGCCACAAGGCGGGCACCCTTCAGAACGCCCTCATAATACATCTCGGGCTTGCAATGCTCCTTGCCCGGCGGTGGCCCGTCCTTCACAAGCTTCTCAGCATCCAGCTTGCCCCAGTGCACCTTCGCACGGGAAAGCGCCCTACGGGCACCCTTGATGCATATGGAGCGCTTGATGACTTCGAGCCTTGGACAGGCCTCCACCAGCCGCCTCACCAGCCCGAAGTAGCTCCCAGGCATGGCCTCTCCAGTCCACAGCCGGACTATGAGGCCCTTCATGGCTTGTTCGGCCACCTTATGGAGCTCGACCAGCTGTTTCAGCTGGTCGCTTAAGGGCACTGGGTGTTCGGCCTTAGCATACTGAGACCAGAACACCTCCTCCGTCGAGCTTCCCTCCTTGGCTCGGTAGAAGGCGGCGGCATCCAACACGCTACGGGGCAAGTCTGTGAATGCTCCTGGAGAGCTCCGAATTCGGTAAGTGACAAGTAATTCACTTTGACGTGCTTGCTTTGCATAAAGAATGCCTTACCCGCCGCTATATTTTTTATTGCCTCAACCTCCTGGAGGGCCTTCTGGGCTTCGGCCTTGGCAGACTTGGCATCTTCAATGGCCGCCGCAAGCTCAGACTCTCGCGTCTTCGAGTCAAGCTCCAAACTCTCATGTTTTTTCATGAGAGCCTGGAGCTCTTGCCGCACCTCGCCAACCTGCGTCTCATGCTTCTCTCGCTCGGTGCGGTCCGTGGCCGCCCTCTTCTCGGCCTTGGACATCGCTTGTTTAAGTGTCGCCACCTCAGTTGTGGCCCCTACAATAGCCGCGTTAATCCTGTCACCTTTTGCAATTGCACCTTTCACATATTTCAATAAGGTATTCCTTACCTTCCTTCTCCTCGAGCTGCTGCTTGGCTAGGCCGAGCTCTTGCTCGGACCGCTCGAGGTTCTGCTTCAGCGTATCCACCTCCGCAGTCAGTGCGGCAGAGGCCAGTAGCAAAGCCTGCATACGCATATTGACTTGATCATGTTAGACTCCTGCGAATGTTATTAGATCCTCTATTCGGCTTTTCTTTCTGAACGCCGAACAGAGCATCAAGGGCTACTGTCTATGCGGTAATATTTTTACATATTCTTTACTTACCTCAAAGCCTGCTAGAAGGCTGGCATAGGCTTCAGTCAGTCCGCTCTTGGCGGACTGAACCTTCTGGGTCACCGCACTCATAATAGTGCGGTGCTCCTCGTCGATGGAGGCGCCGTTAAGCGCCTCCAACAAACTGTCCGGTGCCTCTGGTTGGACGGAGGTCACCGGCTCGGTAGGCTTTCTCCTCTTGGAAGGAGGCTGCCTACCGGAGTCCGGAATCGTTGAAGGTTCCGGCGCGGTGTCCGGCTCAAGGCCGGACTTGGAGCCCTTGGGGGTTCTATCCCCTTTACGCCTGGAGTCCGGGAGGTTGCCTTGCGGCGCCTCCAGGACCACCTCCTCCTGGCTTGGAACCTGTTGGGACGCCACCTTAGCGCCGTCCGTAGGGTGGGGGGAGGAAGCCGTCGGAAGCGAATTCACATTCGACGAATCCAGGGAGCCGCTCGACGACTCGTCGAGCCCGACCTTGGGCGGACTGCACAATCATGTTTGACGTAAGGAAAAACTGTGCAATGGGGGAATACTATGAATCACTCTGGTATCCGGATACTTACGATCTCGCCAGGGGCTTGGCCCTGTGCGGCCACTCCTCTTTGCCATCGTCGACGTTGGTGGAGTAGTCCGGAGGAGGGGTCTTCCCCCTCTTGGACCCTTCGGCTTCCATGGTTGGGGCGACCTTCCTTTTCTTCCCTCCCCCCGCTGGAGGGGGAGAGGTCTCTTCTTCCTCCTCCTCGTCTTCATGGGAGGAGTGCGCCTTGGAGTCGTCGGATGATGAATCTGACACCTCCTGGCGCCGGGCACTCTTTCGAGTCCCCGTGGCCTTCTTCTCCGGCACCACGTAGGGTGCCGGAACCAGCAGGTTCGCCAAGTGAGCGTCCGCTGGGCCTTCGGGCAAAGGAGCCGGATAGTTGATCTGTCCGGACGTCTCCTACCAATCCTGTCAAAGGTAAGGGAGCTTAGATCCCGCATGGAGTCAAACTATGAAAAACTAATACCCTGTAAAAGGTAAAAGTAGCTTACCGCACGAGCGTGACGCTGCATGCTGAATCTGCGATCCTCGGTAGCGGATGCGGGGCCCTCGGCGCCCTTGAAAAGCACCTTCCAGGCATCTTCGTACGTCGTGTCGAAGAGCCTGCTCAGAGTTCGGTGCCGCGCTGGGTCGAACTCCCACAGGTTGAAAGCCCATTGTTGACACGGGAGGATCCGGCAGATGAGCATAACCTGGACTACGTTGACAAGTTTGAGCTTCCTGTCCACCAGGGTTTGGACGCATGTTTGGAGTCCGGTCAGCTCTCCTTTTTTACCCCACGACAGGCCCGTCTCTTTCCAGGAGGCGATCCGTGTAGGGGGTCCGGATCGGAACTCGGGGGCTGCGACCCATTCAGTGTCGCGCGGCTCGGTGATGTAAAACCACCCCGATTGCCACCCCTTTAGGGACTCCACGAAGGAGCCCTCAAACCATAGTACGTTGGGCATCTTGCCCACCATGGCGCCTCCGCACTCCGCTTGGGTGCCGTGCACCACCTTCGGCTTGACATTGAAAGTCTTGAGCCATAGGCCGAAATGGGGGCGGATGCGGAAGAAAGCCTCGTACACGACGATAAACACCGAGATGTTGAGGACAAAGTTCGGGGCCAGATCGTGGAAATCCAGGCCATAGTAGAACATGAGCCCCCGGACAAATGGGCGGAGAGGGAAGCCCAGTCCACGGAGGAAATGGGGGAGGAACACCACCCTCTCATGGGGCCTAGGGGTGGGGATGAGCTGCCCCTCTTCGGGAAGCCGGTGCGCAATGTCGTTAGACAAGTATCTGGCCTTCCTCAGTCTTTTGATATGTCCCTCCGTGACGGAGGAGACCATCCACTTGCCTCCCGCTCCAGACATGGCTGGAGAAGGTTGAGGTGGGGTGTGCGGACTTGGGCGCTGGAGCTCGAGTGCGCGGAAATGGATAGGCAAAGGAGGAAGAAGGCGTGGATGAAAAGGTGGATCCTTATCCCCTTATATGAGCGGACGACTATGCGCCCCCACCAGCCTGGTAAAACTCGCTTATCTCCCAAGCGCCATAGTCAATGGTGCGGTTGGGTTACCCACACCCGTATTGATGAGAATCCCGGAATAAGGGGACACAATCTCTGCTTTAACAAGACATGCCAAGGAAACCGCCTTGCTAAACGCGCTGAGGTGGGACAGTAAAACGATTTGAATAAAGACTTGGCCGTGGTGTGATGTCACGCTACGGAATACGTCAGCAGATTAGATTTGTGTAAATATTATTCTCTCTATGGCAATATGTGGAAACTTATTTTGCAAAGCCGGACACTACCTTTGTGTTCAAAATCTTCTATGAAGTACTTGGAGGAGGAACCCGCCTTGCAATGCCGAAGACAATCTGCGCGCCGGACTCTTTGTCATTGAAGCCTGGTTCAGGGGCTACGGAGGGAGTCCTGGATTAGGGGGTGTTCGGATAGCCGGACTATACCTTCAGCCGGACTCCTGGACTATGAAGATACAAGATTGAAGACTTCGTCCCGTGTCCGGAAGGGACTTTCCTTGGTGTGGAAGGCAAGCTTGGCGATACGGATATGTAGATCTCCTACCATTGTAACCGACTCTGTGTAACCCTAGCCCTCTCCGGTGTCTATATAAACCAGAGAGTTTTAGTCCGTAGGACGAACAACAATCATACCATAGGCTAGCTTCTAGGGTTTAGCCTCTCTGATCTCGTGGTAGATCTACTCTTGTACTACCCATATCATCAATATTAATCAAGCAGGACGTAGGGTTTTACCTCCATCAAGAGGGCCCGAACCTGGGTAAAACATCATGTCCCCTGCCTCCTATTACCATCCGGCCTAGACGCACAGTTCGGGACCCCCTACCCGAGATCCGCCGGTCCAAAAAAATCTCCAAAAAGTTTCGCTGCGTTTGGACTCCGTTTGATATGGATATTCTACGAAGTAAAAACAAGAAAAAAAACAACTGACACTAGGCACTATGTCAATAGGTTAGTCCCAAAAATGATATAAAGTTGCTATAGAATGAATATAGAACATCCAAGAATGATAATATAACAACATGGAACAAGCAAACATTATAGATACACTGAAGACGTATCAGTACCAATCAGAGGTTTTGAGACAAAGATTGAATACAACAGATGAACTAGGGTTTGAGATGAGATGGTGCTGGTGAAGATTTTGATGAAAATTGGTCCTCCCACGACGAGAGGATTGTTGGTGATGTCGATGGCTTCGATTTCCCCCTCCCGGAGGGAAGTGTCACCAGCGGAATCGCTTCACCAGAGAGCTAAAGTGCTCCTGCCCAGGTTCCGCGTCGAGACGGTGGCGCTTCATCCCAAAAGTCCTCCCTTTATTTTTTCTATGTCAAAACCCTTCATATATCAGAAGATGGGGGCCGCAGGCCAGCTGTGGGCCCCACAAGGCATCAGGGCGCGCCCAGGGATGGCTGAGCCTTATTGCCTTGTGGGCAACTGGTGAGCCCCCTCTAATACTTCTTAGCTCCAGTATTTTTATATATTCCATAAAAATTCTCTGTGAAATTTCATGTCATTTGGAGTTCTGCAAAATAGGTATCTCTGATGTATCTTTTCCAGGTCCAGAATTCTAGCTGCCAGCAATCTCCATCTCTATGTAAATCTTGCAAATTAAGATAGAAAAGGCATTAGAATTGCATCACAAAATGTTATAATGATCAAAAACATTATAAATAACAGTAGGAAAACATGATACAAAATGGACGTATCAACTACCCCAAGCTTAGACTTCGCTTGTCCTCAAGAGAAATCCGAAATCGATAATCATGACCACATCTTTAGAGAAAGAGAGGTGTCAATAAAAACCAAATACAAACATAGTAGCATCATGACCATTATCATCGCAATAATATATCATCATAAAACTTCTCATGAGCAAACAACAATTCATCACAGCAACAAAGTATAAGGCATAAACTTTCTTGAAAACTAACAAACTATGTTCTTGGTCAATGAAACAATTACAACTCATCATATTCTCAGGAAGAATCTTATGTAAGAGTTTTTGTTTAGCAAGTCAACATACTCAACTCTCATTTAGTCTTCTATGATTGCTGACACTCATGACATATATATGGAGCAAAAGTTTTAGTTAGACACAAATAAAGATAGGGACTTATAGTTTTGCCTCCCAACTTATTTACCTCAAGGGTAATGTCAACAATAATAACTCATGATTAGTCATATCCAACTAGATATATATGTGCCTAGATCTTTCCCCACCACATGATGCTTGCAAAGAGAAAAACTGAAAAAGGATTAGAGAAGAACACTATTGACTCTTGCATAGAGAATAAATACAGAAAAGTAAAAGATAGGCCCCTCATAGAGGGAAGCAGATGTTATCATGTGCTTTTTATTTTCAGATGTGCAAACTCTTAATGTAAAGGAACGTCACTTTATAATGCCCCTTGTGATAGCAACCTTTACTATGCAGTCTATCACTTTTATTTCTTTACCATCACAAGATCATACAAAGCTTATTTTCCCTTACAACAAAAGATCATACATATTTAGGAGCAATTTTTATTGCTTTATGCACCGATGACAACTGACTTAAGGATCTTATTCAATCCATAGGTAGATATAGTGGACTCTCATGACATGAAATTGGGTTTAAGGGTTTTGGATGCACAAGTAGTATCTCTACTTGGTGCGGATTTTTGGCTAGCAAAAGATATTGAGCAAGCACCACATGTTGGAGGATCGATGACAATATAACTTCTTTATGAATATAAGCAAACATAACTCATCATATTGTCTTCCTTGTCCAATGTTAACTAATTAACATAAGATATTTAATGGGAGCTCACCGTCATAAAAGATGTCCAAGATAGTATATTTATATATGAACTCCTCTTCCCTTATTAATCTTTCTTGAATTGCATCATTGACCAATACTATGTTTGTTAACTTCCAACAAATTTTATCAACTATACTTTTATTTATGTAAAGTCATTACTTTCCATGGGATTAGCATATGATATTTTTATTATTTTCATTGCTAAGATTGAAACATAAAAGTAAAGAAGCAAAACTCAAACTACTCTATTATATAACTCTCAACTAGATTACATAGATAGATAGATCACGAAACTTGCACTAGAAATAGATCCTACTAAACTTTTATTCTTCTAAATCATGAAATAACTAAGGATCAAACTAAGATAGGTAAAGATATTAAACGTGATGGTTATACGATACTGGGGTACCTCCCCCCAAGCTTGGCACAAGCATAGGGTGATGCCCATACCCGTGTAATCAAGTCTCTTTCTTCGGCGATGATGGTGATGATGAAGTACTGGGTTTGTCCTCCGTATCCCATGGCATAGGCTCTCCATCATAGAAGGATGAACAGGTTTCCGGAGTTCCAAAACCTGCAGGTAAACTCACACCTTTAAATTTTGCTTCATACTCAAAATTTTGGTTTTGTAAGTCAAAAACTTGGGCTTGAAGGTAATCAATCTGGTCATTGAGGTTGAAGATGGCATCCCCAATCTCCATGCTGTCCACCTTGTGCTCACGAACAAATTCCATGATCATGGAGAGGTTGGTGTTAAGTCCACGTTCCACCATCCCTTGGCACTTGAAGATCTCTTGATCCACTACTTCGAGCCTGGCCTCCTCGCTTCCGGTCTTCTTGGGCCCTTGAACGTCCTGGACATGAAGCACCCCCTCACGCATCTCGTTGGCTTGAGGGTGTTTCATCACCTCTAGTAGGTTACAGTTGATGACCTTCTCGTAGAACTTGTCCTTGGATGAACTTGATGGAGCCATGGTGATCTAGATGTGTCAGAAAAATAGCACGAAACAAGAATAGAAGAGATTCTTGTGCTATAGTGGTCAAAACATCTGGGAGTGTATATAAAGAATTTGTATCTTGCGAAACGGGTATTCCAGAAGAAAACAGAGTCGGGATGGCACACGAGGGGCCCACAAGGCAACTAGGCGCGCCCTGTTGCCTTGTGACCTCCTCGTGGTCCCCTTGGTTGTTTCTTATTTTATATGTTTCTAATGTTCGAAAATGGACAAAAATATATTTTATGGAAATTTTGGAGTCGGTTTACTTACCGTATCACATACCTACTCTTTTTCAGGGTTCTAGAGTGTTCCGGAAGGTCTCTCTTATGTGTTCCTCCGGTGTCATAGTTTGAATTATATTAGTTTCAACATTAATAGGCATACCTGAGATATAATGCTTAATTCTTTGTCCACTAACCATTCTCGGATTAGTGCCCTTGGCATTATTGATCTTGATAGCTCCGACGCGAGAAACTTCTTCGATGATATTGGGTCCTTCCCATTTGGAGAGAAGTTTTCCTGCAAAAAAAATCTAAAATGAGAGTTGTACAATAGAACATTCTCACCCACTTTGAATTCCCATTTTGGATTCTTTTATCATGCCACCTTTAACTTTTTCTTTAAACAACTTGGCACTTTCATAAGCTTGGGTTCTCCACTCATCTAACGAGCTAATATCAAATAACCTCTTTTCACCGGCAAGTTTGAAATCATAATTAAGTTCTTTAATTGCACAAGATGCTTTATGTTCAAACTCAAGAGGTAAATGCCATGCTTTTCCATAAACAATTTTATACAGAGACATACCCATAGGATTCTTATAAGCAGATCTATATGCCCATAATGCATCGTCAATTTTCTTAGGTCAATTCTGTCTAGATCTATTAACGGTCTTTTTGCCAAATTATTTTGATTTCTCTATTGCTCAATTCAACCTGACCACTAGATCGAGGATGATAAGGAGACGCAATTCTATGGTTAACATCATATTTAGCAAGAAGTTTACGGAAAGCACCATGAATAAAATATGAACCACCATCAGTCATTAAATATCTAGGGACTCCAAACCTCAGGAAAATAACTTCTTTAAGAATTTTAATAGATGTGTTAATATTAGCACTACTAGTTAGAATAGCTTCTACCCACTTACTACCTCTGTCTGGATTTATTGGCCCCGAAATACACCGATGGTAGTACCTGTTTATTAGGCCCCTACATTAATTACATTGCTTTATTACCAAAAAGTCTCTCCCATCTATGCATGGCTGCATTGAAGCCGTGTGAAATTGGCTGATTGGACATTTACCCATGTTGCATGCCCACACCGGCCTATGAATGCGCTGCTTTAGTTGATGGAGCTATTTAATAGATAAGTTAGGGGGAAATTAAGCAGATTTATTTCATTCAATCTCTATATGTGTGCATTGACGTCCACTACGCAACTTTATTCTTGTAGACACATGTTCTGCCTCCAAGCACAGAGTTTTGTAGGACAGTAACAATTTTCCCTCAAGTGGATGACCTAAGGTTTATCAATCCATGGGAGGCGTAGGATGAAGATGGTCACTCTCAAACAACCGTGCAACCGAATAATAAAGTCTCTTGTGTCCCCAACACACCAAATACAATGGTAATTTTTATAGGTGCACTAGTTCGGCGAAGAGATGGTGATACAAGTGTAATATGGATAGTAGATATTGATTTTTGTAATAAGAACAATAAAAAACGGCAAGGTAGCAATTGATAAAATGGAGCACAAACGATATTGCAATGCTTGAAAATGAGGCCTACGATCCATACTTTTGCTAGTGCAATCTCTCAACAATGCTAATCTAATTGGATCATATAACCGTGCGATGAGGAATCACTCTAAAGTTCCTATCTAGCAAAGAACATAAGAAGAAATTGTTTGTAGCTATTCTTTACATAAATTGATCTATCCAAGAGTTCATACTAAAATAACACCAAGTTATTCTTTCCGATCGATCTATAAAGACTTCATAATAAAATAACACAAGTTATTATTTCCGATCGATCTATCAAGAATTCGTACTAAAATAACACCAAAAAAATTCAGATTCATAATACTCAATCCAACACAAAGAACCTCAAAGAGTGCCCCAAGATCTCTACTGGAGAAACAAAATACGAGAACGTGCATCAACCCCTATGCATAGATTACCCCAATGTCACCTCGGGAATCCGCAAATTGAGTGCCAAAACACACATCAAGTGAATCAATATGATACGCCATTGTCACCATGGGTATTCATAGCAAGACATACATCAACTGGTCTCAAATCCATAAAAGTATTCAATCCGATAAAATGAAATCTCAAAGGGAAAGTCAATTCACAACAAGATAGAGAGGGGAAAACACTGATAACCCACAACTATAGGGGATCGCAACAGTTTCCAAGGGTAGAGTATTCAACCCAAATTTATTGATTCGACACAAGGGGAGCCAAAGAATATTGTCAAGTATTAGCAGCTGAGTTGTCAATTCAACCACACCTAAAAGACTTAATGTCTGCAGCAAAGTATTTAGTAGCAAAGTAGTATGGAAGTGGCGGTAACGATGGCAAAAGTAATAGTAGAAGTTTCGTAGCAATTGTAACACTGGCAATAGAAAAGTAACTTAGCAAAGATCAATATGAAACGAGCTCGTAGGCAATGGATCAATGATGGGTAATTATGTCGGATAGCATTCATCATGAAATAGTTATAACATAGGGTGACACAGAACTAGCTCCAATTCATCAATGTAATGTAGGCATGTATTCCGAATATAGTCATACATGCTTATGGAAGAGAACTTCCATGACATCTTTTGTCCTACCCTCCCGTGGCAGCGGGGTCCTATTGGAAACTAAGGGATATTAAGGCCTCCTTTTAATAGAGAACCGGACCAAAGCATTAACACTTAGTGAATACATGAACTACTCAAACTACGGTTGTCTGTGTCAAAACTGGAAGATCTCGAGGTAGAGGGTCCCGAGCTGTGGATTCTCAGATCAATGGTAACAGGAACGAAAGAGACAATGTTTTACCCAGGTTCGGGCCCTCTTGATTGAGGTAAAACCCGGCGTCCTGCTTTTTTTATATTGATCGAGTATCTAGTATAGAGTTGATCCACCTCGAGATTATATGTTGTGGTCTAAAACCTGAGGGTATGATGAATAATGTCATAATCTATTGACTAGCCTGGCCCTGGCTTATACAATGTACCAGAGGCCTATGATAACAAGAGTCCTAGTCGAATGTGTTGGCGGAGAGGAGTTCTTGATCACCAAGCCTTGTAGAATCTTCCTCGTGTGCGGCATGGGCTGCCCGAAGTGGCCCATGAGTGAACCGCCACGGGGGTCCTCGACCCGATCCAGCTAGTCGGGAGACGACGTGGTGAGTACCCCCTAGTCCAGGACACCGTCAACGGTCATCACCGGGAAGTGTCTCGACTATTGTCACTCCGGGGTTGCCAGGTCATAACACGTAGTATTGCAAGATAGGAACAAGATCTAAAATATATTCATGAAAGCATAATAGGTTCAGATCTGAAATCACGACACTCGGGCCCTAGTCACAAGCATTAGGCATAGCAACATCAATCTTAGAACATAGTGGATACTAGGGATCAAACCCTAACAAAACTAACTCGATTACATAGTAAATCTCATCAACCCATCACCGTCCAGCAAGCTCATGATGAAATTACTCATGCACGACGGTGAGCATCATCAAATTGGTGATGTAGGAAGGTTGGTGGTGATGATGGCGGCGATTTCCACTCTCCGGAGCCCTGAACGGACTCCAGATCTGGCCTCCTGATGAAGAACAGGGGATGACGGCGGCTCCGTATCATAAAATGCGATGAATCCTTCTCTCTAATTTTTTCTCCCTGAACATGAATATATGGAGTTGGAGTTGAGGTCGGTGGAGGTCCATGGGACCCACAAGACCAGGAGGCGCGCCCAGGGGGTAGGGCGTGCCCCCACCCTTGTGGATAGGGTGTGGGTCCCCTCCGGTTGATTCTTTCACCAATATTTTTTATTTATTCCAAAAATAATCTCCGTGATGTTTTAGGTCATTTCGAGAACTTTTATTTCTGCACAAAAATAACACCCTGGCAATTCTGCTAAAAACAATGTCAGTCCGGGTTAGTTCCATTCAAATCATGCAAATTAGAGTCCAAAAGAAGGGCAAAAGAGTTTGGAAAAGTAGATATGATGGAGACATATCAACTCCCCCAAGATTAACCCAATGCTTGTCCGCAAACAATTCAGTTGACAAACTAAAAGTGATAAAGAAAAACTTTTACAAACTCTGTTTGACCTTGTTATTGCAAATATGTAAAGCTAGCATTCAAGTTTTTAGCAAAGATTATGAACTAACCATATTCACATAACATTTAGGTCTCACATTTACTCACATCAATGGCATAATAAACTTGCGAGCTATAATAATAAATCTCGGATGACAACACTTCAAATCAATCATGATATGATATAACAAGGTGGTATCTCGCTAGCCCTTCCTGAGACCGCAAAACATAAATGCAGAGCACCCCTAAAGATCAAGGACTGACTAGACATTGTAATTCATGGTAAAAGAGATCTAGTCACAGTCATACTCAATATCAATTAATAACAAAGCATAAAAATGATAGTGGTGCTCTCTAACTGGTGCTTTTTATAAGAGTTTGATGACTCATCAATAAAAGTAAATAGATGGTCCCTTCACAGAGGGAAGCAGGGATTTGTAGAGGTGCCAGAGCTCGAGTTTTTGAAACAGAGATGAATAATATTTTGAGATGTATGCTTTCATTGTCAACATAACAACCAAGAGATCTCGGTATCTTCCATACTAGATACATTATAGGCAGTTCCCAAATAGAATGATAAAGTTTATACTCCCCCACCACCAACAAGCACATTCCACGGCTGGTCTGAAACAATGGATACCGTCCAACTAACAACAGCCTTGGGGGAGTTTTGTTTGCAATTATATTTTGATTTGATTTGAGCATGGGACTGGGCATCCCAGTTAACAGCCATTTTCTCATGAATGATGAGCGGAGTCCACTCATCGTGAGAATAACCCACCTAGCATGGAAGATATTGACAACCCTAGTTGCTACATGAGTGATTCGAGCATACAAAACAGATTATCATTTGAAGGTTTAGAGTTTGGCACATACAAATTTACTTGGAACGGCAGGTAAATATCGCATATAGGTAGGTATGGTGGACTCATATGGAACAACTTTGGGGTTTATGGAAGTGGATGCACAAGTAGTATTCCCACTTAGTACAAGTGAAGGCTAGAAAAAGACTGGGGAGCGACAAACTAGAGAGCGACAACAGTCATAAACATGCATGAGATTAACCAACATTGAGTGCAAGCATTAGTAGGATATAAATCAGCATGAACATAAATATCATGGAGGCTATATTGATTTTGTTTCAACTACATGTGTGAACAGCCAAGTCAAGCCACTCGAATCATTCAAAGGAGGATACCATCCTATCATACTACATCACAACCATTTTAAAAGCATGTTGGCACGCAAGCTAAACCATTATAAACTCCTTGATAATTAAGCATCGCATGAGTAACTATAATCTCTAATTGTAATTGAAAATATGTTTCATTCATAATAGGGTGAATCAAGAACGATGAACTAATCATATTTACAAAAACAAGATAGGTCAAGTTCGTACCAGCTTTTCCTCATCTCAATCATTTCGTCATATATTGTCATTATTTCCTTTCACTTGCACGACCGGACGGTGTGGATAATAATAAGAGTGCACGTGCATCGGACTAAGATGGAATCTATAAACATTTATTCAAAGGATAAGACAAGGTAATATGGGCTCTTTGTTAGATCAACAATAATGCATATGAGAGACACTCACCATTTTCATTGTGGTCTTCCTCTCGACCCCCAAAGAAAAGAAAAGAATTTCAAAGAAACACACTGAAATGTTTTTGGAGTGTTTGTTTTTCTGAAGGAAGTAAAACAAGAACGAGAAAAACTATTTACATGGGAAAGCTCCCAACAAGCAAAAGAAGAACAAGAAATCTTTTTGGGTTTTCTTTTAATACTACTACTAAGTGAACGTGGAAATTAAACTAAACTACAACTATTTTTTTGGTTTTTCTTAAGATTTTTCAAACACACAAGAAGAAAGCAGGAAAAAGAAATAAACTAGCATGGATAATACAATGAAAAGGTATGAAGACTAACAATTGGAATGCGTGTGTGAACATGAATGTAATGTCTGTGAGAAATACGTACTCCCCCAAGCTTAGGCTTTTGACCTACGTTGGTCTAAGCCCATGGATCAAAGTAGCCCTCACCGGTGTACTGAGGAGGATCCTGGGGGTTCGACTGGTTCGCAAGCTCCTCTGGCTCCCACTGATAAATAGACTGTTGATATGGATCAGGTGATGGTTCTGGCTCAGGAACTGGGGATTGCGTCCCTTCCCAGTATGCTTGAATGTCTGCGGGCAAAATGAAGTACCTGCCAGAATGAATATCGAACAAAGAAGGAGCAGGCAAGGTAATAATCTGAAAAGTATCCTCGCTAAATACTAGGTTATAAATGGGTCTCTTTTCCTTATCATAGGGAATAAAATTATGTGCTACCATGCTTTCATAATCTAAGTATATAGTGGATAGCAGCTTCTCCTCCTTCTCATCGTGCCTAATGGGTATCTCGAAGCGTCTAGCAAGACGGGAGGCGAAGATACATCCGAAAATAGGACCCTTTGTATGGTTTAAACTCAACCTTCTAGCAACCATAGCGCCTAAACTGAAAGTTCTATCATGAAGTAAAGAGTGGCACAAAATGGCAAGGTCGGGAGCACTAAGGCCACCACTGTGCCCGCGACCAATTAAACATCTCCCAGGAAATAATGAGTAGTCGCGCAGAATAGGAAAATGTAAACTAGACACTCTCGCTTTTGACACTTCTCTCCCTTCCCCTACGGTAACTTCATCAATAAAATCTTCCACATCTCTAGGATGTGGTTCCTCGACGCTGCCCTCAAAAGGTAATTTACAAACCTCACAAAAGTCATAAAGCGTCATCTCCTTATGCTCATCATATAAGTGAAACTCTACCGTGGGTGGTGATCTCCTAGCATGAAAGTGAAAATTTTGCATGAAAGTATTAGTGTGTAGGAGGTACTGATCACACTTATCGTGGAGAAAGTCAATGATGCCTGCATTGCCAGCCAAATAATAGAAATCCTCATAAATTCTGGCCTCCTCCAAGAAGGCATCACATGGCCGAACCTCCATGGTGTGAGGAAGATTGTACTTGGGCTTCTCCTTCTCCTCATTTTATTTTTCCTTCGAACCCCGACTCGAAGAGCCTCTCAACAATCTCCTCATCATTTTCTTCCTCTAAAAATTTCTAAAAATTTTAGTGACTCAAAATAAAAGTGAACCAAACTCAACAATATTGATAGCAACTACTCTTACAAGTGTCTAGAGGCTATATCATGCATCAAAACTACTTTGGATCATATAAATTTGACATGCAAGCTCAAGAATCGGGTCACCATAGTAGAATTTTTTTTAATAAACAAAGCACTAGAACAAAAACTAATTAGAAAATTGGAGGAGTCACATACCTAAGAACAATCTCCAAAAGCAGTTTTGTGAATGGAGCATTGAGCAAGCAGATCGAAAATGGCAGCAAAATGAGCTATAACACGTGTTTGAGCTAGGGGATGATTTTTTTTGGAGGAAGACGAAGTGGATGAATGCTGGAATAAGTGGAGGGGCCCACGTGGGACCCACAAGATAGGGGGCGTGCCAAGGGGGTAAGGCCCACCCTCCACCCTTGTGGACCACTGGTGCATCCACCTGTTGTGTTCTCAGTGCCAGAAATTCTCAAATATTCTAAAAAAATCATACTAAATTTTCAGGGCATTTGGAGAACTTTTATTTTTGGGACATTATTTATTGCACGGATAATTCAGAAAACAGACAGAAAATACTAATTTTGATTTATTTATTCTAATTAATAGAAAGTAAAATGTGGGTACAAAAAGTTGTGCTTTCTAAATTCATCCATCTCATGCTCATCAAAAGGAATCCATTAACAAGGTTGATCAAGTCTTATTAACAAACTTCTTCTAAATGACATGAAACCGGAGAACTTTCGAATACCACTAGGTTACCTCAACGGGGATATGCACGTCCCCAACAATAAGAATATCATATTTCCTCTTAACAGTAGGAAGAGGGAATTCAAAACCTCCAATAGTAATAGTTGAAATTATTCCAATAGAATTGATACTATGAACTTGAGGTTGTTTCCTCGGAAAGTGTACCGTATGCTCAGCAATCAATAACAGCCCCTGCAGTATTGAAAGAAGGTCTACCAAGGATGATAGTAATGTTTGCAACCACTACAGGCACATCCTCAAAAATACCGATGGGTATAGTAGTTGATTTATCACCCATTTGCAAAGAGGTTTCAGTAGGTGTCAACTTATTCAATTCAAGTCTATGACATAAAGAGAAAGGCATAACACTAACACTGGCTCCAATATCACATAAAGAAGTTTTAACATAGTTTCTTTTAAGGGAGCATGGTATAGTTGGTACTCCTGGATCTCCAAGTTTCTTTGGTATTCCATCCTTAAAAGTATAATTAGCAAGCATGGTAGAAATCTCAGCTTCCGGTATCTTTCTTTTAGTAGTAACAATATCTTTCATATACTTAGCATAAGGAGGCATTTTAAGCATATCAGTCAAACACATACGCAAAAGATAGGTCTAATCATTTCAGCAAAGCGCTCAAAATCCTCATCATCCTTTTTCTTGGATGGCTTAGGAGGAAAGGGCATGGGTTCCTGAACCCATGCTTCTCTTTCTTTACCCTATTTTCTACCAACAAAGTCTCTCTTACCATAGCATTGATTCTTTCATTGTGGGTTATCAAGATCAACAATAGGTTCTACCTCTACCACATTATCATTACTAGGTTGAGCATCAACATCAACATCATTATTAACATTAGCACTAGATTCATGTTCATCACCAGATTGTGTCTCAGCATCAGAAATATAAATATCATTAGGATTCTCAGGTGTATCTATAATAGGTTCACTAGAAGCATGCAAAGTCCTATTAGTTTTCCTTTTCTTTTATTAGAAGGACTAGGTGCATCAGTATTAACTTTCTAAGAATCTTGCTCAACTCTCTTAGGATGACCATCAGGATACAGAGGTTCCTGGGTCATCTTACCACCTCTAGTCATAACCCTAACATCATTATCATTATTCTTACTATTCAACTCATTAAGCAAATCATCATGTGCCTTAAGTACTTGTTCTACTTGAGTTGTAAGCATGGAAGCATGTTTACTAATAAGCTTAAGATCATTAACAGTTCGACTGATAATATCACCCAAGTGATCAAGCATGTAAGCATTATGTTTCAATTGTCTACTAACATAAGCATTGAAGTTTTCTTTTTTAACAACAAAATTATCAAACTCATCCAAGCATTGACTAGCAGACTTATTATGAGGAATATCACCTTCATCAAATCTATGGAGAGAGTTTACCTCTACTACCCGTGTCGGGTTATCAAGACCATATATTTCTTCAATAGGCGGTAAATTCTTAACATCTTCAACTTTAATACCTTTTTCTTTTATAGGTTTCTTTGCCTCTTGCATATCTTCAGGACTGAGAAATAGAATACCCCCTTTCTTCGGAGTTGGCTTAGGAGTTGGTTCAGGAAGTATCCAATCATTATCATTACTCAATATATTATTCAATAGCAATTCAGTTTGCTCAACAGTTCTTTCCCCGAAAACACAACCAGCACAACTATCTAGGTGGTCTCTGGAAGCTTCAGTTTGTCCATTATAAAAGATATCAAGTATTTCATTTTTCTTGAGAGGATGATCAGGTAAAGCATTAAGTAATTGGAGGATCCTCCCCAAGCTTGTTGGAGACTCTCTTCTTCAATTTGCACAAAGTTAAATATTTCCCATAGGCAGCTTGTTTCTTATGAGTAGGGAAATATTTTTTGAAGAAGTAATAAATCATATCCTGGGGACTACGCACACAACCATGAGCAAGAGAATTAAACCATAACTTAGCATCACCCTTTAATGAGAAAGGAAACAACTTAAGAATATAGTACTATCGAATTTTTTCCTCATGAGCAAATAGGGTGGCTATATCATTCAATTTAGTAAAATGTGCCACAACAGTTCCAGATTCATAACCATAGAAAGGACCAAATTTAATCGAAGTAATTAACTCAGGATCGACAGAGAATTCATAATCCTTATTAGTAACAAAGATAGGTGAAGTAGCAAACATAGGGTCATATTGTATTCTAGCATTCAAAGACTTTTCTTTCAACTTAGCTAACAGTTTCTTAAGATCATCTATACCATTGCAAGCAAGAAAGTCTCTAGCAGTTTCCTCATCCATAATATAACCCTCAGGTATAAAAGGCAATTCATATCTAGGGGGAGAATCATAATCTGCAGTTTCAAAAAATCATCAGTTTTAGTAATTTCGTTCTCTCTAACCCTAGCAAGTTGTTCATCAAGAAATTCACCTACTGGCACAGTATTATCAAGCAAAGAAGTAGTTTCATCATAAGCATCATGCATAGCATAAGTGGCATCATAAATAACAAGCAACATATCGGAATCAATAGCAGGTGTAGGTGTCGCAAGTTTACTCAAAATAGAAGGTGAATCAAGTGCAGAGCTAGATGGCAGTTCCTTACCTCCCCTCATAGTTGAGGGAAAAATCTTGGTTCTTTGATCTTTCAAATTCCTCATAGTGATCCCCAGATATAAATCCCAAATGACTCAGAGAATAGAGCTTTGCTCCCCGGCAATGACGCCAGAAAAAGGTCTTGATAACCCACAAGTATAGGGGATCACAACTATTTTCAAGGGTAGAGTATTCAATCCAAATTTATTGATTCGACACAAGGGGAGCCAAAGAATATTCTCAAGTATTAGCAGTTGAGTTGTCAATTCAACCACACCTGAAAGACTTAATATCTACAACAAAGTATTTAGTAGCAAAGTAGTATGGAAGTAGCGGTAATGATTGTCGGTGTCAAAACCGGCTGATCTCGGGTAGAGGGTCCCGAGCTGTGTGTCTAAGGATCGAAGGAAACATGAGACAAGGGTCACACAATGTTTACCTAGGTTCGGGCCCTCTCAATGGAGATAAAACCCTATGTCCTGCTTGATTGTATTTGATGAGTATAGGGGTTACAAGAGTCGATCTACGTTGAGATCGTGATGGCTAAACCCCAGATGTCTAGCCTATGTGGTTTATGATAGCCTCTACGGACTAAACCCTCCGGTTCATATAGACACTGGAGGGGCCTATGGTTGTACAGAGTCGGTTTATAGAGAAAGGAAACTACTCATCCGGAAGTCAAGCTTGCCATCCACGCAAAGGAGAGTCCCATCTGGACACGGGTGAAGGCCCTCTATCTCGTATCTTCATGGCCCATCAGGCCGGCCCAAGCTACATAGTCCGGACACCTGAGGACCCCATAATCTAGGACTCCCTTAATGATGGCAAAAGTAACAGTAGCAGTTTCGTAGCAATTGTAACAGTGGCAACGATAAAGTAACAAAGCAAAGATCAATATGTGAAAATCACGTCGGCAATGGATCAGTGATGGATAATTATGTCGGATGCGATTCCTCATGCAACAGTTATAACATAGGGTGACACAGAACTAGCTCCACTTCATCAATGTAATGTAGGCATGTATCCTGAATATAGTCATACGTGCTTATGGAAAAGAACTTGCATGACATCTTTTGTCCTAGCGTCCCATGGCAGCGGGGTCCTATTGGAAACTAAGGGATATTAAGGCCTCCTTTTAATAGAGTACCGGACCAAAGCATTAACAATTAGTGAATACATGAACTCCTCAAACTATGGTCATCACCGAGAGTGGTCCCAATTATTGTCACTTCAGGGTCACCGGATCATAACACATAGTAGGTGACTATTGACTTGTAAAATAGGATCAAGAACTCACATATATTCATGAAAACATAATAGGTTTAGATCTGAAATCATGGCACTCGGGCCCTAGTGACAAGTGTCGGTGTCAAAACCGGCGGATCTCGGGTAGGGGGTCCCGAACTGTGCGTCTAAGGCAGATGGTAATAGGAGGCAGGGGACACGATGTTTTACCCAGGTTCGGGCCCTCTTGATGGAGCTAATACCCTATGTCCTGCTTGATTGTTCTTGATGATATGAGTATTACAAGCGTTGATCTACCACAAGATCGTAGAGGCTAAACCCTAGAAGCTAGCCTATGGTATGATTGTCTGTTGTCCTACGGACTAAACCCTCCGGTTTATATTGACACCGGAGGAGGCCAGGGTTACACAGAGTCGGTTACAAGGGAGGAGATCTACATATCCGTATTGCCTAGCTTGCCTTCCACGCCAAGGAGAGTCCCATCTGGACACGGGTCGAAGTCTTCAATCTTGTATCTTCATAGTCCAACAGTCCGACCAAAGGATATAGTCTGGCTGTCCGAAGACCCCCTAATCCAGGACTCCCTCAGTAGCTCCTGAACCAAGCTTCAATGACGATGAGTCCGGCGCGCAGTATTGTCTTCGGCATTGCAAGGAGGGTTCCTCCTCCGAATACTCCATAGAAGATTTTGAACACCAGAATAGTGTCCGGCTCTGCAAAACAATTTCCGCATACCACCATAGAGAGAATAATATTTCCACAAATCTAATCTGCTGACGCGTTTTGGCAGCATGACGTCAAGTCATGGCCTGGTTATCATCCAAACCATTTTTCCCAACTAGCACTGCACATATTGCGAGGTGGTTTTCTTAGCACGTCTTGTCAAAGCAAAGATCATGTCCCCTTATCACGGGATTCTCATCAATACAGATGCGGGTAACCCAACCGCGCCATCAATTACGGCGCTTGGGGAATAAGAGGTTTTACTAGGCGAGTGGGGAGGCGCGTCGCCTCTTCCTCCCCTATAAAGGGATTAGGATTCATTCTTTTCACCCGTGTCTTCTCCCCAATTCATTCCATTCTGCTCAGGCTCCAGCGCCCAAGCGTCCACCTTCTCTACCCACAAAAGGTCTTCCAAAGATGTCCGGATCCGGAGCAGGAGGCAAATGGATGGCCTCTACCATCCGAGAGAAGGATATCAAAAAGCTTCGGGAGGCCGGGTATCTGGTCAAGAAAATCAACCACCGTCTTCCGACGGCGGGACAGATCGTCCCTACTCCGCAACCCCATGAGAGGGTTGTATTCCTCCCTCATTTTGTCCGCGAGCTAGGGTTTCCCCTCCACCCGTTTGTCCGTGGCCTCATGTATTATTATGGGATCGATCTTCACGATCTGTCCCCTAACTCCTTCCTCAACATATCGACATTCATTATCGTATGCGAGGCTTTTCTCCGTATTTCTCTGCACTTTGGTTTATGGCCGAAGGTTTTTAATGTGAAGCCCAAGGTGGTGGGCGGCGAGCACGCCGAGTGCGGGGGCGCTATGGTGAGAAAAATGCCCAACATCATGTGGCTAACGGGAACCTTTAATGACTCTGTCAAGGAGTGGCAACAGCAATGGTTTTACATCACTGAGCCGTGTGGCAAGGAATGGGCTGCCTCTCCTGAGTTTCGATCCGGTGCCCCTCTACGGCTTACATCCTGGGCCAAGAAAGGCCTGGACTGGTCCTCGTCTGACGAATTTTCAGTGCTTCAGACGCGCATTAAAGATATGGGAGATAAGAACATTGAACTTGTCAACGTAGTCCAGGTGATGTTTGTCCGTCGTATACTGCCTTGTCAACACCGGAGGTGCAATCTGTGGGATTTCGATCCGGCCTGGCACCAAACTCTGCGAAGGTTCTTCGGCTCCTCACACGAGGACATTTGGAAGGTGCTTTTCAAGTCCGGTGAATCATGGCTGGACTCTACCGAAGACCGCGGGTACCAACTGTCCCGCCTTGCAAGTTCGGTGAGTTTATTAAACTTTTGTATCCGCATGACCCAAAGGAAGCGCCTAACGCATGTTTATTCAACTCCCCCAGAGCTGGACGAAGAAGGCGGAGCGGATCCATTTTCCGGACCCGTTTCCTGAAGACCCGACCATTCCACTTATGACGAAGATGCTGGTCCCGACGCCCTACAAGGTGCTGAAGAAGACGACCGAAAAGGAGGCCAAAAGGACCCAGGGCGGCCTTCGTCGTCGCGGCACTTCGGACACAATACCCGAAGGCTATGATGTCCATTTCGCCTCCGAAGAGGATAAAAAGGAGGAGGAAGATGAATCCCCTGCAGGGGGGAGGAAGAGGACGAGCTCCGCACCCGTGGAGGTCGAACTGCCCAAAAGGGGAAGGGCTTCTCTTCCGGAAGAGTCCACTGTCGCCGCCGACAGCGGCCCGACATGGGATCCCAGGGCCTAGCCCCTGGTCAACTCGTAAGTATCCGAGCATGTTTAAGCGTCCAGACTCATCGTGGCTTAGTATTTTAACCTTAAGCCATATTTTTTGGTAGTCCGGTGAGGTCCCGTACCAAACAATCCTCATCAGAGGACCTGCTAAGCTGGAATGCTATGGAGAGTGGGATGCCCCAAAAGGCCCCTTCCTCCAAACAGGTGCATAACACCGAGGTTTCGTCCCAGAAGGACCCCGGCCAAGGAGGAAGGGAAGAAACCGTGAAGGCGGCGCCTGGAGGTCAAACCGCAGGGGTCGGACACGTGGAGGAAAAGATTCCCTCAGGGTCTAACAGTTTGGCTCCACACCGGATGTGATTCCAGAGGTCTATACGGCTCCAGAATCAGGAAGACAACTTCCCTCGGCTGGAGGGGCGTGCTTGTTCCGCCGGCGACCTCTGTCCATCCAGAGGTGTCGGATGCTTTGTTGGCGGCGTTACGAGACGCCTCCATTGTTGATGAACACCGTGCCCTTATGGGTGCGTTGATTGAGAAGATTCAGTCAACCAAGAGTGGACTGAACAAAGCCTGTATCAGCCTTATAAGAGGCTTTGAGGTATGTTTTACAAGTTTGCCGAAGAGTGTCATAGTATAGATAGTAGCCCCTGATACCCTGTTCGGTGAAAGAAGGAGCCGGACAGGGGATCGCATTGATGATCACAGGGAGACTCATTGAGTGATATTGATTTCTCTTCTGTTCGAAGTAGATACCTATAGCGGCTGCTGCCTCTCGCACTGCGGAGATCTCCAGACTGAAAAAAAGTTTGGAGCGGGCCATGGAAGAAATTTGCCAATTAAAAATGCAGTTGAGGGATAAACAAGGTATGCACAAGCATTGCGTGCATTTATTGTGAAATAAATGTTCAGTATGAAAGAAGCCGCTTAATTTGTGCTAGGGGTTATGACCGAAGTCGAGGCCCTCAAAAGGGCCATTGCCGAGGCCGAGAAAAAGGCGGCCACGGAGCAGACTCTTTGTGAGAAACACGAAGCCAGAGTTATTAAAGCTGAGCAGGAGCTGCAAGAGGCCGTAAGTAAATGCGAGGCCTTGGAGTAGAGTTTAATGGAGAAAGAGTCCGAACTCACCATGGCGCGTCAAGCTACAAGCGACGCCCAGGGGGAAACCCAAAGCACCATGCAGGGGATCCAAGAGGTGAGGAAGATCGCGGCGGGTAAGCTTTTCCCATGTAAAGCAAATATTTGAAGGGAAAACTATGTGTCTGATTGTGAATCCGGACTTCTCAGGTGTATTTGCCGAGCTACCTCACTGTATATCAGATGCCGCTCACTTCTACCGAGCTGAAGGAAGGAACACCACGGATAAGCTCTTTTGGTCACAGTATTTGGCGACGAATTATCCGGTGCCTTTTGCCGATCAACTAAAATAGCTGATCGAACTACATAAGGCGGCGGAACTAGTCATGAAAGATGTGGTTATCCAGCTATGGCCTGCCGAGCCGATTCCAAGCAGCTACTTCGGGCTCATGAGGCGGCTTGTAAGCTCTTGCCCTCGACTTGACGTCATTAAGCAGTCGGTCTGTATAGAGGGAGCGCGAATGGCCTTCGCCCTCACAAAGGTGAAATGGGGGAAGATGGATGCCGAAAAGCTAGTGACCGAGGGACCGCCGGAGGGGAAGGAGCACCGCGAGCCCGAATTGTATTAAGAGCGTGTCCTGAAAGGATCCTACCTTGCAGCGGAGCTATGTACCACGGACATTATATTTCCATGAATGCCGATCATGTTGTCCGTTGTATTTTTGAACAAGGTCGTTGATATGTCGCCTGTTATGTAAAAGTTTACCCTCCTGTGCGGCCGTTTATATGTTAAGGCTGAGAGTTGGCCAGTTATCGACTTCTGCCCCCACGTAAGGAGTACAGGGGTGTTCGGGATAAACCTGAGCACTCTTTATCCCAGTGTTGGGTCCTCCGAAGGAGGTGCTCAGCACAATGAACCAGGCAATCGGACTATAGGGCTTTATCACTCTCACTTAGCCATAGGAGCTTTAGTATGGTCGGCGCAACCCCTTGTGTTTGGAAGACCGTACTAGGGGCTCTATAAGCGCCTGATCAAAGAAAAAAGGCGATCCATCGCACGCTGCATTGGTTATGGCATTATGCAGGAGAAATCCTTAAAGATTTTGTGACCGCTTGAACAGTTGACCAGCTCTCGTCGTATCATGACAGTCAGTCTTCGGCTTTCTCTACTGAGGTGCTCATCCGGAAGAACCGGGACACAATCACAGTAGTTCTCCCAGTGCTACCTTAGCCGATATAGCAAAACGTAAGGTACCAAAACATAGGAGCCGGGCAAACCCAACTATTGACCCAAGACATGATTTGGAGCTGATGCATATAATGTTATAAGTTCGGGGTGCCAAACTTCCGTGAAGGTGTTCGGACTTTTATTGCCGTGTTACGGGGAAGACGAAGCCCCTGGCATATTTAAGGCATATCGCTGTGTACGGATGCCATTTGACAAAATGATTTTGATAAGAAATAATAAGCAGGTAACGTCATATGAATCCACATGTTGTATTTAAATAATACGTCCATGCGTATGGGTACAAGTAATGTGATAAAAAAAGGTTGTGATAGCAGAACCTGCTGTGACCAGGGGGAAGAGGTTGAGTGCGGATCCGTATTGTAGCTGGACGTTCGTTGTGGGGAACGTCTAAGGATCCCCTGACGTGTTTGAGATGCCTCTGTGGAGTCCGTCCTGGTCGGTGTGAAGGTGAACCTGCAAAGGAAATATAAGATATGTTTGCATGCCGGAGGGCGGATGAACCGCTGAGTGCGGCCTGTCATGGCCCTCGCCGGAGTGTTTAGTTGAGCCCTGGATGAGCCGGGGTATCCTTCCGCAAAGTAATTCGGAGCCCCTTGACGGTGTCCGGGAGCCTAGGTGTCGACTCGAGGTTCGGCTGCAAGGTGCTGCTCAGTGTTCCTGCTGCTAAGGCAGCGACATATTTGTTGGTGCCGAAGGAAGGTTCGGCCTTGCCATGAACCGTGATGACGCCACGTGGACCGGGCATTTTGAGCTTACAGTAGGCATAATGTGGCACCACGTTGAATCGAGCGAATGCGGTTCGCCCGAGCAGTGCTTGATAATCACTTCGGAAAGGGGCGATTTCGAAGATTAACTCTTCGATACAGTAATTTTCTGGTGATCCAAAGGTTACCCCGAGGGCAATGGAGCCTGTACAGCCGACCTCCATACCTGGTATGATGCCTCTAAAAGTGGCTTTAGTGGACTTGATCGCTGAATGATCGATGCCCATCTTGCGCACTGTATCCTGGTAGAGCAGATTTAAACTACTACCTCCGTCCATAAGGACTCGAGTGAGGTGGAACCCGTCTACTATTGGGTCGAGGATTAGTGTGGCTGGATTGCCCCGATTGGTGTTAACTGGACGATCTGTGCGGTTGAAGGTGACCGGCCCTAGCTTATATTGTGGGACGGCGAGTTCCGTTGAGCCGTTGTCTCTAAGGGTGCATATCTGGTCCAAGTGGGCAATTTGGGTGGTATGTACCACATTCACCGATTGAATATGGGGGGGGGGGGATTTCTTTTGCCCTCCTGTATTCGGTTATCTGGGCTCTTCGTCGCTATCGCCGCGTTGAGACCCCTCTTCCTTTTTGGCACCTGCCTTGCCAGCTTGTTTAAAGACCCATCATTCTTTGTTGGTATGGGTGGTTGGCGTTTCTGGGGTGCCATGAATTTTGCATTTATGGGCGAGTATGCGGTCCAGACTAGATGGACCCGGATTTGTGTTTTTGGGCGGCCCTTTCCGCTGACCGGACTTTGAGACCCTGAACCCGGCATTAACTACCGTATTTTTGGTTTTATCACCATATTTGCGGCGCTTGTGTGTGTTGCATCGTGGTTTGCCGTTGGCATATTTGGTATCTGGAGTGCCCGGATTCCTGGATGTGTTGTTGCTGCGAGCCAGCCAGCTATCCTCGCCCTTGCAAAAGCAGGTCATGAGTGTCGTGAGGGCTTCCATAGACTTCGGCTTCTCCTGGCCGAGGTGCCGGGCAAGCCACTCATCGCGGATGTTATGCTTGAATGCCGCTAAGGCCTCTGCATCCGGACAGTCAACAATTTGGTTTGTCTTAGTTAGGAACCGTGTCTAGAATTGCCTGACCGATTCCCCTGGCTGTTGAGTTATATGGCTCAAATCATCGGCCTCCGGAGGTCGCACATAAGTGCCCTGGAAGTTGTCAAGGAATGCGTCTTCCAAATCCTCCCAACTACTGATGGAGTTTGCTGGCAAGCTGTTCAGCCAATGCCGAGCTGGTCCTTTGAGTTTTAGCGGGAGGTACTTGATGGCATGTAGATCATCACCGCGAGCCATGTGGATGTGAAGGAGGAAATCATCAATCCATACAGCGGGATCAGTTGTACCATCATACGATTTGATATTTCTGGGTTTAAAACCCTCCGGGAATTCGTGACCCATAACTTCATCACTGAAGCATAGGGGGTGTGCGGCGCCTCTATACCAGGCTGTATCGCAACGCAGTTCACATGAGTCTTGTCTGCTGTATTCGGTCTGGTCGGATTTACCTTTAATGTATCCAGCGCGACGGTCATCGTCTCACGTTGGCGCGCGCCCCCGTGACCCGTATATTGACCTTGCATGTTTTGCCCTGCTGTCCAATACGTCTCGCAGGTCCCGTGTGTTGCCCCGGGCCTTGGTATTTTTGATTGAGTGGCGGCGGGGTGCAGGCTGAACTTCGGGCTGAAACGCCTCTCTGGCTCGGCCACGCGGTGGCCGGTCAGCCGCATCGTACACTGGTGATGAAGGTTTCAATGCTTCCTCCTCGAGGTGAGGTAGCAACCTGCGTTTTGGGTAACTCTTGGAGGGGCGCTCGAGTTCGAATTCCTCGACCGCAAGGACTTTGGTCCATCTGTCTGCTAGCAAGTCTTGATCAGCTTGAAGCTGTTGTTGCTTTTTCTTCAGGCTATTTGCTATGGCCATAAGCCGGCGCTTGAAGCGCTCCTGCTCGACGGGATCCTCAAACACGATAAATTCTTCGTCGCCGAGGTTCTCCTCGTCTTCGGAGAGAGGCATGTAATTGTCCTCCTCCGGTTCTCCATCTGCCGCCTACTCTGGAGGGCTAGTGTGTTCATCCTCCCGCTCTACATCATGCTGGCGAGGATTGTGGTTGTCTTCGACACTATTTGGAGTGTTGTTATCTCTTGTGCTGGTATCACTACTTTTGTTGTGGCGGGACTTAGAGTGGCGCCGCTGACGTCTGCGCTTGGTTGCTTCTTGGAGGGGTCATCCTCCGCTGTGCCGTCGCCATTGCCTTCTTTGGGGGTGTCCACCATGTAAATATCATATGATGAGGTGGCGGTCCAGCACCCTGTGGGCGGTGGTTCCTGTTCGTCTCCTGCATCGTCGTCCATATCATCGATGTCTTCGGAGTCGAAGTCGAGCATGTCAGTTAAATCGTCAAGAGTGGCTACTAAGTGGGTGGCGGGTGGGCAGCGAATTTCTTCATCGTCTGCATCCCATTCTAGCCGGACATAGTTCGGCCAAGGTTCTCTTGAGAAGGAGAGAGACCTTAGTGAATTTAGCACATCGCCGAAAGGCGAGCGCTAAAAGATATCCGTGGAGGTAAACTCCATGATCGGCGCCTAGTTGGATTCGATGGGCACGGATGCAGGCGGCTCAGAGTCCGTGGCTGGAGACAAATCCAATGGTTCGGCGACACGGCTCTCGTAAGGGGTGAAGTCAGTATCCAGCTCTATCGCCACTAAGAGTGCGGCCTCCAAGGAGGGGTCTATCCCTCCGCTCTCGGATGGCGCAATCTGCCCCGAATTGATGGCCGGAGTAGTTACAGGTGCGATCTCCCGAATACTATCCGACGGCAGAGTTACGTCATGCTCGTCGTGACTGTGCGGCGCACCAGGCATGGGCTCGAATCCGTTGAAGATCAAGTCTCCGCGGATGTCAGCAGTGTAGTTTAAGTTTCCGAAACTGACCCGATGGCCAGGGGCATAGCTCTCGATCTGCTCCAGATGGCCAAGCGAATTGGCCCGCAGTGCGAAGCCGCCGAATAAGAAGATCTGTCCAGGGAGGAAAACCTCACCCTGGACCGCATTGTTACCGATGATCGAAGGAGCCATCAAGCCTTACGGTGACGGCATAGTGGAACTCTCAATGAAAGCACCAAAGTTGGTGTCAAAACCGGCGGATCTCAGGTAGGGGGTCCTAAACTGTGCGTCTAAGGCAGATGGTAACAAGAGGCAGGGGACACGATGTTTTACCCAGGTTCGGGCCCTCTTGATGGAGGTAATACCCTATGTCCTGCTTGATTGTTCTTGATGATATGAGTATTACAAGAGTTGATCTACCACGAGATCGTAGAGGCTAAACCCTAGAAGATAGCCTATGGTATGATTGTCTGTTGTCCTACGGACTAAACACTCCGGTTTATATAGACATGGAGGAGGCTAGGGTTACACAGAGTCGGTTACAAGGGAGGATATCTACATATCCGTATTGCCTAGATTGCCTTCCACGCCAAGGAGAGTCCCATCCGAACACGGGTCGAAGTCTTCAATCTTGTATCTTCAAAGTCCAACAGTCCGGCCAAAGGATATAGTCCGGCTGTCCGGAGACCCCCTAATCCAGGACTCCCTCAACAAGCATTAAGCATAGCAAAGACCAACATCAATCTTAGAACATAATGGATACTAGGGATCAAACCCTAACAAAACTAACTCAATTACATGATAAATCTCATCCAACCCATCACCGTCCAGCAAGCCTACGATGGAATTACTCACTCAGGGCGGTGAGCATCATGAAATTGGTGATGGAGGAAGGTTGATGATGATGATGGCGACGGATTGCCCTCCCCGGAGCCCCGAACGGACTCCAGATCATCCCTCTCGAGAGAGATTAGGGCTTGGCGGCAGCTCCATTTCGTAAAACTCGATGAATCCTTATCTCTGATTTTTTTCACCCCGAACGTGAATATATAGACTTGGAGTTGACGTCAGTGGATGCTCAGGGGGGCCACAAGGCAGGGAGCGCGCCCCAGGGGGGCGCCTTGCACCCTCGTGGACAGGGTGTGGGCCCCCTGGTGTTGATTCTTTTGCCAATATTTTTTATTTATTCCAAAACGTGTCTCCCTAAATTTCCAGGCCATTCCGAGAACTTTTATTTCTGCACAAAAATAACACCACGACAATTCTGCTGAAAACAGCGTCAGTCCGGGTTAGTTGCATTGAAATCATGCAAGTTAGAGTCCAAAACAAGGTCAAAAGTGTTTGGAAAAGTAGATACGATGGAGAATAGGGGATGACAGCGGCTCTGTATCGTAAAATGAGATGAATCCTTCTCTCTAATTTTTTCTCCCCGAACGTGAATATATGGATTTGGAGTTGAGGCCGATGGGACCCACAAGACTGGGAGGCGCGCCCAGGGGGGTAGGGTGCACCCCGACCCTTGTGGACAGGGTGCGGGTCCCCTCCGGTTGATTCTTTCGCCAATATTTTTTATTTATCCAAAACATAATCTCCGTGAAGTTTCAGGTCATTCCGAGAACTTTTATTTCTACACAAAAATAACACCATGGCAATTCTACTGAAAACAACGTCAGTCCCGGTTAGTTCCATTCAAATCATGCAAATTAGAGTCCAAAACAAGGGCAAAAGAGTTTGGAAAAGTAGATACGATGGAGACGTATCAAACACCATATGATCCGACTATATTAACAAAGCCCGCGATACATCAAGATCGTGACATCTCAAGAACACAAGAGAGAGAGAGAGAGGGAGAGAGAGAGAGAGAGAGAGAGAGATTAAACACATAGCTACTGGTACAAACCCTCAGCCCCCAGGGTGGACTACTCCCTCATCATCATGGTGGTTGCCAGGATGATGAAGATGGCCATCGATGATGACTTCCCCCTTCGGCGGAGTGTCGGAACGGGGTCTAGATTGGTTTTTCATGGCTATAGAGGCTTGCAATGGCGGAACTTCTCATCAAGGGTTCCCCCGAGGGTTTTTGGAATATTTGAGAATTTATAGGGCGAAGAGGCGGTGCAGGAGGCCACCAAGGTGGGCACAAGCCACCAGGGTGTGCCTGGGCCCCCAGGCGCACCCAGGTGGGTTGTGCCCCCCACGGGGCACCCCTCTCGTACTTCTTTGGCCCACTGGATGTCTTCTGGTCCAAAAAAATATCCAAAAAGTTTCGCTGCGTTTGGACTCCGTTTGATATTGATTTTCTACGAAGTAAAAAACAAGCAAAAACAACAACTGGTACTTGGCACTATGTCAATAGGTTAGTCCCCAAAAAATGATATAAAGTTGCTATAAAATTATTGAAAAACATCCAAGAATGATAATATAACAGCATGGAACAAGCAAAAATATAGATACGTTGGTGAAGTATCAACATCCCCAAGCTTAATTCCTACTCGTCCTCGGGTAGGTAAATTATAAAAACAGAATCTTCGATGTGGAATGCTGCCTAACATGTTCATCACATATTCTTTTCTTTTGTAGCATGGACATATATGGAATTTTATATGGTTTAAAGTAACAGTCTAGTTTTGACATGAAGATTTCAACACTCAAGCATATCAACAAGAAACCATGTCTTCCAAAATATCAACACTAAAGCAAGTTATCCCTAGCCCATCATGCTCAATCATTGATCCATTCATGAAACACACTCGCATATTAGCTACACCCAATGCTCAAGTACGATCATAGTGCCCCTTAATTGGTGCTTTATAAGAGAAGATGGAGACTCATCCTAGGAGTTACAATTGTTCCATATTCCAACATTACACCTCCTTGAAGTCCAATATTACTTCATTCCTTCATACTCCTGAGTTAACCGACATATCGGAATAAAACTCATACCTATTTTGTCCAAACTTCACACCACGGAATACATTTTCCTTTCCATGGGTCGAGTGTCCTCATAGGGTACTACCACCCTTAAAAAGTAATACACAAATCCATCCGTAGACCATATTTCTCATATCCTCGAAAATGGTCAACATATGTGTTCGTGTAAAGTAATAACTCATACAATTCAATATATGAAATCATGACACATTAACTTTATTGATTCATGAATTCATTTACAAACTCTGAGGCTTCCATTACATAATTCAACTCATCAAACCTATGAAAATAAAATTGCTTTCTACTACTCTTATTATCCATATCAAAATCTCAACTACTCAGCTCCAGCTTTCTTCTGATCTGAACATTCCCTAGAAAAATGTCCTGCTTCCTTGCAGCGAAAACAAATATCTCGGGGCTTCTTTGTGATTATGTAGGCTCCTTGGATTCTAGGCTTCTTTTCTGGACATTTACTAGCGTAATGACCTAAATCCTTGCACCTATAACAAGTCATATGACTCAGGTCCTTCTCTGCGGAAATTGAGTTATTCTGGGGCTGCCTTTGTTTTCTCTTCCTGGATTTCTCCATAATGATCAGAGCTTCTATTTCCTGAGGGTTAAACTTCACTCCTGCTGTCGGGAAGTCTCTGAGATACTCTTGGCTTTCCTTCGTGCAATACTCTGAAAAATGTCCTTCTCCACATGAATAGAAGGCTTGGGCTAAGAACCTGTTTAGACCTTCACCATTAAGGTCTTCAATAACTTCCTTCATCACAGATTCTTCTGAATTTTCCCTAGGGGTTTCTTTCATGGCTTCTTTCTGCTGCTTGGTAATTTCTTATACCTTGGAGTAAATGTGACACTGACCAAGGTAGTGTGTAGTTCCTTCAGATAGGAAACAAGTAACTTGCCCAGTCAGGCACTCTTCGGCTGGGTGATTATTCTCACAATGAGGGCATCCATCCTTGTGTGCCTCCTGGGTGTGTCCTATTTCTCCGCATATCTTGCATGCACAAGTTTGCTTCACTTTACTGTCATCGGGCTTCTGGATAAAACGAGACCTCAGTAGAATCGTCTTGAATTATTCCCAAGCATTTGCTTCATTCCATCCTTGTATAGCTTGATGTATCTCTCTCCATGTTGCACCACCTTGTGTGATGTGTCGTAAGGTGTATGGAACCATATACTCTCCTTCAATATGGTGCTCCTTCACGCGATCTTCCATGTTCCGTATCCATTGTGCTACCTTTGGCTGTGTCATTGATCTCAGAAATACAACTCCATCTTCATTCATCATCTATTGGGTCCAAGTGTTTTGGGCTGAGATACGGAACATAGAGGGAGATACATGCAATACAAACAATAGTTTTAAAGAAACGTGTTTTATTTTGTGGCTATCGGAAAAACATCAAACAAATGACATCCCACAAATCGTCGCATCTAACGTAAGTATATAACATGGGTTTTGGTCTTCTAAGGATCAAATAAATCATCGGAGTTTTCCAATTCTTCAAGTCTTCGGAGTCTTCTGTTATTGTAGGTGCAATTCTTCCAACGCATGGTAAATCCTCTTTACTCTAAAATGGCCATCAGTTGTCCGATATCTTGTACTTCTTGGAGTGACTTTAGTTGATCCTCCGTGTGGTCAAAAAGGAAAAGGGTATACTCCGGCTGTTGGAGGTAAGAGGGACTACTTGATAAAATCAGAAAAGACGAGAAGTAAGAGTCTTTTTGAAAATAAAGTTTTAGAGATATCCTATCCTAGGGCTTTCCAATTTCTAGGGTCACGTCCTACAGTCAACATGTGCTCTGATACCATATCTGTAGCGACCCGGCCTCAAACGGTCAAGCCTTTGTGTATTTGTGCCATCCCTGGATCAGTATGGTGGCACACACATTACATCAATGTATATATCAAAGTGCAATCACATGTATAAATAACGTAAAACTGATATATATATATATATACCTTGTAAGTCTAAGTGGAAACAAACAATCAGGTGTGGAGTCCCATCAACGCCATCGGCAAGTTGAGTGTGGACCGTAACCTTGAACCATACTCTTACTCGTCGAAGAAAATCATGTAACATGATACGTTGCAGCCATGTAGGTCAGTACATTGAATGTACCAGCAAGATCACTATAAGAGAAAATAGATGAACTATTCTATATGCAATATGGCTTTGTGGCTCTGTGTCTGAGTTTTGTTTTGCATAAAAGCTGGTTTTATTTTCCCTACAACAAAGTAATATCAGGAGTTCGTACAACCGAGTTTTCTATCATGACATGGTTCCGCCAACCAATGTCTCCTAGCCCAAATCATCATAAGTTGCCCACAATTAAGTTATCAATCTGGTGTTGAGAGTTCCGAGATAGATCCAAGTCTAGAGGCTTAAATTGTCTGTAACCTGGGACACAACTAATCGATTAGGTTTAAACCCTCTGCAGAGGTTTGTACACTTTAGCCACAAGATTCGATCCCTCTTTTTACGTTCTCGCACTTCATGATGTTTGAGAACAGGACGAGCGAAACATGGTCTTCCGAAGAGTTCCTCTGACCACTTTCCGGTGCTCATCCAATCCTACCGTAGTTCTATATCTACTAGCACCGTCCCAGCCAGAATCACAACTAAGGTCAACCAAGCCAGAGCCCATAGTGACTTGCAGTTGCACATGTAAGCTTCCGGGCATGAAGTATTCTTCCGTCTCTTTGAGTCTGGGTGAAGCTTTCCGCAAGATGTCATGGCGCTTCTCCATGCATCCCGGCCATCCACTGGTTCCTCCAGGGTGCCCATCAAATCCATCCTTCACCCAATAGTGTGTATTGAAATATTGTCTCGAGTCTTATCTTGAGGTCCTGAAGATGCAGTCCTTGCAGATGCCATTATTAATTTGTCGCCATTGACGTAGAGTTCTCCATTCTCACACTACTCTCGAGCACTCATAATCAAAAAGCTATTTAAAATTTAGTGTTTGTAACAAATCTATTTGAATTTCAAATTTAAAATTTCAAAAAAATAATTTTCGTTGGTTTCTCTAGATATATGGCATTTTTGTAAAATCGTAGAAAAAAGAATCATCAAAATCGAAGTTGTAGATCTAAAGATATAAAAAAACAAAACTGAACCTAAAACAAAAACAGAAAAAAAAAACAGATCATGCGCTAGCTACGTAGCGGGTTGTAACTGGACTAGAGGCGCTGCGCGATCTGAAGCTATATTGCGCTCGGCCGTAACTCAAAACTGCGCGTGTACGATTAATAAAAGAAAAACAAACAAACCGGTTCGACATAAACCAATTTAAACCGTATACTTAATCGAACCAGCCGATCTAGACGAAAACCATTCTAAAAAAACCAAAACATTTTTTATTGAAATTGTTCGTGCAACTTACAGAGAGTAGTACGTATGTTGGTGGCGCTCGGGCGTGGTGGTGGCGGCGTCTCCGGTGGTCGTGGGTGGTGGCGGAAGTGTCTAGAGGATGCACCAATGAGTCGCTCGTCCGGTGGTGGAGTCAGAGATGGTCGGCGACGACGAACGACGACAGAAGGAAGCGCTGAAGCTTGGTGCTCTGTGTGCTCCGGCGAAGACAACGAGGTTGGTATGGTGGCTGTAGATGAAGAGGGGTAACAAGACCATGTCAAACAGAGTCTAGGGGTCAAGAGAAGTCGGAACCCAGAAGGAGGAGACCCGGGATGGCTCACCGCCCTCGGAATCCAACAATGAACTACAGCTTCTGCGACAAGATCCAAACAACGAGTATGAGCTATAGGGGTGGACTTGGCGAGGGGTTTCCAAGGGAATCGGTCAAGAGGGCTCATGGCTATTTATTGGACAACTTGCTTGGAAGAGGGGAAGACTAGAGATAGGGTTTCCACAAAGATCGATCGCGCAGGCGGCAGCGTGTAACTGTATGCGCATGTTTCTATTCTGAGTTTGTGGAGAAGAAGAAAGGTGGGGCCTGCCTGGCAGGTACTGTGGGGGAGGGAGAGAGGGAAACACATGAGAGAGAGGTGGCGGTGGCGCTTCTGGGAGTTCCTCCCAAGCGTACGTGCGCGCATGCACTAGCGTTAGGCTCGGCCGCCCTATGGCTGGGCCTCGCTGGCCTAGCCGGGCGGATTTCTTTTAATAAGAAAAAAATTTATCTTTTTTTAAACAGTGAGGAAAACAATTAAACTGAATGGAAAATCTATATAGGCATATTATATACCAAAAATTTTAGAATAAAATTTCCTAAGAAATGAACATATTTTCAAGACTAAATAAAATACTTTAAAAACATTTTTTGCAATAACTCCAAAATAGAAATAGAATTTAAGTTCCAAATAAATTGTCAAACCTTGTCTCTGATTTTGGAGTGTCATTTTCCTCATCTCATTTTTATTAGAGAATTTTAAAAAGATTCAAACTTAAAATTACATAGGGATTCAAATAGAAATTTTTGGGAAAGTCCTTTTATTCCCTCTCATTCAACTTCCAAAATGTTTCAAATTCCCCTCAATTTCACACAATAATTAAACAAACATTCAAAACTATTTACTTAATATAACATTCCAAAATTTAGAATTTTGGGATGTTACATCACAAACCTTAACACCAATATTCTTACTAAAGTATAGTTACTCATCACCATGACTCACATATCACTATCATCATATCTCAAAACTATCACAAAGAATCAAGTTTTTTGTCCAATGATCTTCATGAAAGTTTTTATTATATCCTTCTTGGATATCTATCACTTTGGGACTAAATTTATATGTTGCTTTTGATAAGCACAAACAAATCTAAGTAAAGAACATGAGCATAAAAATTTCCATCTCTCAAAATAATATAAGTGAAGCATAAGAGATTTTGACAAACTACTCCAAAAAGATGTAAGTGAAGATCAAGCGAGTAGTTATGTAAATGGGTGGCTATTTGAGGACTCTTTCTTATTTAAAAAATTAAAATCTAAGTATTTTATCCAAACAGAAAACAAAACAAGATAAAATGACATTAGAAGCATAGCACATCTCATGGGAAGAAGCAAAAACTTAGGCTCAATCGGTACTAACCAATAATTGTTGATGAAGAAAGGTGGGATGCCTATCGGGGAATCCCCAAGCTTAGATGCTTGAGACTTCTTGAAATATTATCTTGGGATGCCTTGGGCATCCCCAATCTTGAGCTCTTGTGTCTTCTTCATCCTTCTCATAACACAGTTTCCCTAATTCTTAAAAACTTCATCCACACAAAACTCAACAAGAACTCGTAACATACATTAGTATAAATCAACGCAACACCTTATCATTCTCTACTGTAGCAAATCACCAAAATTATAATTTAATATTGCATACTAAGTGCCTCTGCATATTTAATACTCCTATCCTCAAATATAATCATTAAACAAGCAAACATATGCAAACAATGCAACCATAACAGCAATCTGCCAAAACAGTACAGTATGTAAAGAATGCAAGAACATTCATACTTCTGTACCTCCAAAAATTCTAAGAATTTACCACACTGTAGAAATTTTATCATAGCTTATTGTGCCAAAAGTTTCAACATTTTATCACATTCTAACTTTTCTAGAGAATTTTTGCAACAGCGATAAACTTTCTGTTTTCAAACAGCATCATGTAGACTTGCAAAATAAGCATGTTAAAGGCTATAATTGACATTTTTATTGAAATAAAAGATGCAAAACATTATTGTAAATAACAGCAAGAAAATCCAAGAAAAAATAAAATGATGCTCCAAGCAAAACACATATCATGTGACGAATGAAAATATAGCTCCAAGTGAGGTTACCGATAATGTTGAAGACGAAAGAGGGGATGCCTTCCGGGGCATCCCCAAGCTTAGTTTCTTGGATCTTCCTTGGATATTAACTTGGGGTGCCTTGGACATCCCTAAGCTTAAGGTCTGGTCACTCCTTATTCTCCTCATATAGATGTCTCACCCAAAACTTCAAAACTTGAATCACACAAAACTTAACGGAACTTCGTGAGATAGGTTAGTATGATAAAGAGCAAACCATTCACTTTGGTACTGTCAAAGACAAGATTCATAATTTTCTCACACAATTCTTATTGTACCCTATCATTTCTACAATTTATATTGAGCAATATAAGCCATAAAAACTAGAAAACAAGCAAACTATGCATTGAAAACAGAATCTGTCAAAAACTAAATAGTCTGTAGTAACCTATACTCTAACCATACTTTTGCTACTCCAAAAATTCTGAAAAATTAGAAAATCATAGGTAATCTGCATATCTATCACCTGTAAAAAATTCAGATCAAAAGCACGCCCCGGTGGATTTTTTAAATTTCTGGACTGGGCGCGGAAGTTTCAGTTTTTCCACAGATTCAAGTCAATTCTCATCCACACTATCCCAAAGGCTCTGCTGGGCACATTATTGAAACAAAAGCAATAAAACATGATTACTATAGTAGTTTAATTATGTGAACACACAAAAAAAGTAGGTATAAATATTGGGTTGTCTCCCAACAACCCTTTTTAATGCCTTTTAGCTAGGCATTATGATTTCAATGATGCTCACATAAAAGATAAGAATTGTAACATAAAGAGAGCATCATGAAGCACATGGCAAGCACATTTAAGTCTAACCCACCTCCTATGCATAGGGATTTTGTGATCAAACAATTTATGGGAACAAGAATCAACTAGCATAGGAAGGCAAAACAAGAAAAACTTCAACATTTTCAACACAGAGAGGAAACTTGATATTATTGGAATTCCTACAAGCATAAGTTCCTCCCTCATAATAATTTTCAGTAGCATCATGAATAAATTGAATAATATAATCATCAATAGTAGTGGGAGCAAACTCAACAAAATAACTATCATGAGAGTGAAAATTAAAATCATGATGACACGTTTCATGGTTATGACTATTCTTTATAGCATACATTTCATCACCATAACCATCATAGATAGCAACTTTGTTATCATAGTCAATTGAAGCCTCATCCAAAATGGTGGATTCATCACTAAATAAAGTCATAGCATCTTCATCAAACATAGCATCCCCAAGCTTATGGCTTTGCATATCATTAGCATCATGGATATTCAAAGAATTCATACTAACAACATTGCAATCATGCTCATCATTTATACCAAACATTCTATTGAATTCTTCTTCTATCAAATGAGCACAATTTTCCTTTCCATCATTTTCACGAAATGCATTATAAAGATGAATAATATGATGCTACCTCAATTCCATTTTTTTCTAGTTTTATTTTATAAATAAAACTAGTGATAAAACAAGAAACTAAAAGATTCAATTGCAAGATCTAAAGATATACCTTCAAGCACTCACCTCCCCGGCAACGATGCTAGAAAGGAGCTTGATGTCGACTATGCAACTTTATTCTTGTAGACACATGTTGGGACTCCAAGCGCAGAGTTTTGTAGGACAGTAGAAATTTTCCCTCAAGTGGATGACCTAAGGTTTATCAATCCGTGGGAGGCGTAGGATGAAGATGGTCTCTCTCAAGAAACCCCGCAACGAAATAATAAAAAGTCTATTGTGTCCCCAACACACCAAATACAATGGTAATTTGCATATGTGCACTAGTTCAGCGAAGAGATGGTGATACAAGTGTAATAAGGATAGTAGATACTGATTTTTGTAATAAGAACAATAAAAACAGCAAGGTAGCAATTGATAAAACGGAGCACAATGGTATTTCAATGCTTGAAAATTAGGCCTAGGGTCCGTACTTTCGCTAGTGCAATCTCTCAACAATGCTAATCTAATTGGATCATATAACCATCCCTCAAAGCGCAACGAAGAATCACTCCAAAGTTCCTATCTAGCGGAGAACATAAGAAGAAATTGTTTGTAGCTATTCTTTTCGATTGATCTATCCAAGAGTTCGTACTAAAATAACACCAAGTTATTCTTTTTGATCGATCTATCAAGAGTTCGTACTAAAATAACACAAGTTATTCTTCCTGATCGATCTATCAAGAGTTCGTACTAAAGTAACACCAAAACAAATTCAGATTCATAATACTCAATCCAACACGAAGAACCTCAAAGAGTGCCCCAAGATTTCTACAAGAGAAACAAAAGACGAGAACGTGCATCAACCCCTATGCATATATTACCCCAATGTCACCTCGGGAATCCACAAGTTGAGTGTCAAAACGCACATCAATAGAATCAATATGATACCCCATTGTCACCATGGATATTCATAGCAAGACATACATCAAGTTCTCTCAATTCCATCAAAGTATTCAATCCAATAAAACGAAATCTCAAAGGGAAAACTCAATTCATAACAAGATAGAGAGGGGAAAACACCATATGATCCGACTATATTAACAAAGCCCATGATACATCAAGATCGTGATATCTTAAGAACACGAGAGAGAGAGAGAGATTAAACACATAGCTACTGGTGCAAACCCTCAAACTCGAGGGTGGACTACTCCCTCCTCATCTATGGTGGCCGTCAGGATGATGAAGATGGGCACCGGTGATGTTTTCCCCCTCCGACAGAGTGCCGGAACGGGGTCTAGATTGGTTTTTCATGGCTACAGAGGCTTGCGGTGGTGGAACTTCTGATCTAGGGTTACCCCAAGGGTTTTTGGAATATTTGAGAATTTATAGTGCGAAGAGGCAGTGCGGGAGGCCATCGAGGTTTGCACAACCCACCAGGGCACGCCTAGCCCCCCAGGCGCACCCATGTAGGTTGTGCCCCCGTCGGGGCACCCCTTTGGTAATTCTTTGGCCCACTACATGTCTTCTGGTCCAAAAAAATCTCCAAAAAGTCTCGCTACGTTTGCACTCCGTTTGATATTGATTTTCCGTGGAGTAAAAAACAAGCAAAAACAGCAATTGGCACTTGGCACTATGTCACTAGGTTATTCCCAAAAATGATATAAAGTTGCTATAAAATGATTGTAAAACATCCAAGAATGATACTATAACAGCATGGAACAAGCCAAAATTATAAATACGTTGGAGACGTATCATGCATCTCCTTGGTCTTGGTGTTTTGGCTCATGGGCCCAATAAATCTAGATGGAGGGAGTAGTAACATAATCAACATCAACTATAATATGTGTATACCCATGAGAGGAAGGAAAAGGTCCCATATAATCAAATCCCCAAACATTAAATGGTTCAATAACAAGTGAATAATTCATATTACCAAATCTTTGACATTCTTCACAAGAAAGGACAAATTTAAATGCATCCTTGAAAAGGGTAGGCCAATAAAAACCAGACTATAATACCTTATTTGCAGTTCTGTCTCCTGCATGGTGTCCTTCGTAAGCCTCGGAGTGACACTTCTGTAGGATTTGTTCCTGTTCATGGTCAGGTATGCAACATCTAATAACACCATCTACTCTTTTTTTATATAGATGTGGGTCATCCCAAAAGTAATGTGTTAAATCAAAGAAGAACTTTTTCTTTTGTAGGTATGTGAAACTAGGTGGTATATATTTAGCAACAATGTAATTAGCATAGTGTAGGAAAGAAGTATGTCTACTACCAGAGGGGGGCGAATGGAAGTTTTAAATTTTCTTTGAAAAACTTAAATCTCTCAGAATCCAGCAATGGAATGAATGAGAAACAAACTACAGCGAACTAAAATAGAGTACCAAAACAAAACTAAGACATGCGTTAATACAAATCATATGAATGGAAATGCATTGAAGGTAAACATGGGTGATAGAGATAACCGAAGATGCTCGATGGCGACAAGGTAGTTGTTCGACCAGTTCGCCTTTCTACACAAGGACTACGTCTGGTTGGAGGGGTTGTGACTTAACACGAAAGATAAACTCTCTTCATCCTATTCTCCTTGACAATCGATTCATCAACTCATGCCGATTACTCTGAGGTCCTGGGGAAGATGCGCCCACGGCCATGGGGCGCATGTCGGCTCTGCGGATGCGCTCATGGTGACAATGCGTGCGTCGGATGAAGAACAAGCCATGCATCTACACCCTTTCAACTATCTAACGTATAATCAGATTTGTGTTATCTCACAAGCTTGTAGATGGGTGGTGATGCTGCTGGCGCTTAGCCCGTTGTGCTCCTTCATGGTCTCCACCTGTCGGTGTACTAGAATAGGGGTACCCTAGTACCCCGAACTTGTGCATGGGCAGTTGCAGCACCCCGCGGCAAGGCTTGCCGGGCTAACACCAAGATCCTCCGTGGTTCCCTTGGAGCCATTCAAGAACAAAGTATTTAAGCTCAGGAGACAAGGCCCCGGCAAGAGGAGCTTGCCGGGAAGGCCAACCGAGGCACTCCAAGGAACTTGCCGCGACGCGCCACGCGCTCCGGCAAGGCGACAAGGCCCCGGCAAGAGGAGCTTGCCGGGAAGACCAACCAAGGTACCTCGAGGCCCGGTGAGCGACAAGCCTCCGGACCCGACAAGATAACAGCAGCGGCAAGGCGCTTGCCGCGGCAGGTGGCCACTCTACGCCCACGCTCCAGCGCATCCACCAACGTGTCGCTCTGGGGGCCTCTCCAGGCGCGCGTGGCGGGAGGCTGTGCAGCCAGCGGTGCGCAGTGGCATGCGAAGCTGACAAGATCGCCATTGTGGCGAACGGTGGCGCCCCTAACGGTCCTTTTCTGCACTGTTTGGGCGACTCAGACGGGCATTTAATGCCCTTGTCCCCTGCCGTCAGGGTTAGGTAGGGTGCACTGTACAAGTAACTGTACCAACCACCTCACTTTTTACATTTGTACCCTTCTCTGCGTTGCCACCTGTCGGTGACCCCTTTAGCGTATAAAAGGAGGCCCATGCGCAACGTAGAGGAGGTTCGGTTCGACAGGTTCGCGAAGTTCGACTAGTTCGGAACCCAGAAAAACACTAGGCTCTCTCTTTGGAGCAAGAACACAAGATAATACAACCAGACAAGCAGGAGTAGGAGTGTTATCTCTCCGGAGAGCTCCGAAGCTGGGTAAACTGCTCGTGTGCTTCGCCTCGATCTGCTCTTCTTGCGATCTCCGCCCCCCGCCGCACCGAAAGGGGCCCGGTCCGCCGGCCCCATAGGTGTTCGTGGATTAGTTTCCCCCGACATCTTTGGCGCGCCAGGTAGGGGGGCGCCAAGATAATCAAACAAGCAGCAGTAGGAGTGTTATCTCTCCGGAGAGCTCCGAAGCTGGGTAAACCGCTCGTGTGCTTCGCCTCGATCTACTCTTCGTGCGATCTCCGCCCCCCGCCGAACCGAAAGGGGCCCGGTCCGCCGGCCCCATAGGTGTTCGTGGATCAGTTTCCCCCGACATCTTTGGCGCGCCAGGTAGGGGGGCGTCGAGATTGTGTGAACCTGATCCAGCGTTCACACGAGCTAGATCTTCATTCCCTTCGTTAACATGCCACCGAAGAAGAAGACTTCGGCGGCAGCCGCTCCGTCCACGTCGCTTCGGCCACCGTTGGAGCAAATGGGTGTGGAATGGATGCCGGTGGAAGAATGGATGTCTACGAGGAAGCTTATGATGCTGCCAGGTCCAAGGACAAGGCTGCACAAACCTCGGCGACTGTACATGTTCCACGCCACTCTCAGGAGGCGCAAGACCAACAACGTCATGGCACTTGCAGTGCCATACGCATGATAGGCCAAGACCAAGCTGGTGGATCTCGGGGCGCTCAAGACCAGCATGCACGCCAGTGTGCTGGCACGAGCGGGGCACGGTCGCCTGGACGGGATACTGCTCCTTCTAACATAGTTAGAAGTCCGATCACGTCCCGCTCCTCGCGCCGTCCGCCACTGCCACCCACCACTCCAGCAGAAGCTTTGGCGCGAGCTCAACTTCTCCTAGATTACCCTCCGACGTCGGACAAGATCGACGAATGGAGGGCCACCATTCAGAGTCTCATCGGCCATGCCAACGGCGACACTCCACGGCGGCCGAGCGCGTCGCCGCCGCGGCAGGGTTGCCGGGCGCGAGCCGGTGGCGACGAAACGGGTGGAGGTGCAACTACCATGCAATCACCACCCCGAAGGCCAAGATCGCCGACTCGCTGGATCCACCTCGACAGCGACTCCACCGCATCTTCGGATCCACGAGCTCGTCGCGATCAGCGCCAAGTTCTTCATGATCGACAACAAGAAGATGCTCGAACTCGCATCGAGCACCGAAGAGAAGCGCGACGTCAATCCGACAAGCGCGCTGGGCCCTCTGTTGACATGCATGCGCCAGGGGAACCAGGCGATCTGCCGTACGCGGTAGGTTGCCCTGCGTTCACTCGTGAGCTGCGGCAAGTCCAGTGGCCCAGCACAAAGAACTTCAAGCCAGACGTACCGGAGAAGTACGACGGCAAGACGCATCCGTCGGAGTTCCTCAGCATTTACACCATTGCGGTGCAGGCTGCTGGGGGACGTGATGACAAGATCCTTGCCAACTACTTCCCGCTGGTACTCAAGCCCAACGTCAGGTCCTGGCTCATGCGCCGGACAACTCCATATCCTCTTGGGCTGATCTGTGCCATCAGTTTGTCGGCGCCTTCACAGGCGGACACAAGCCTCATGGCCAGGAGAGTGATCTTCATCTGCTCGCCCAGAAGGAAGGAGAGCCCCTGCGCAAGTACATTCAGAGATTCAGCAGTGTGCAGCACAACATCCCAGACGTCCACCCTGCCGCGGTGATCAGCGCGTTCCATCAGAACGTGCGAAACCGCAGGATGCGGGAGGAAATGGCGATGTGCAAGATCAGGGACGTCAGTGAGTTATATGCACTGGCCGACAAGTGTGCACGTGCCGAGGAAGGGAGGAGACTCCCCGGAGAGAATGTAGGAGCGGGAGGATCTGACAGTGAAGATGCTGCCCCGGCAAGGAAAAACCGGCGGCGGAACAACAGAAGGAGGAAAGGCAAAGAGGTGCTAGTTGTTGAGCAGTCCGGCAACGGTGGTGGCACCAAGGAAGCCAAAGCTGGTGACTCCGGCAAGGAGGTTGCCGCGGAGGTGGCGGTCGCCGACAAGCAGGACGGCACCAACAAGCAGTATTGCAAGATCCACTTCACCAAGGGCCATGATCTCCAGAACTGTAAGAAAGTCGAGCAGCTTGTTGAGCAACAGAAAGCTGAATACAAGCGGCGCAACAAGGAGAAGGCCCAGGAAGGTGCTGGGGGATCCGGCAAGAGACGTACCGGCTGAGGAGGACGCCGCGGCAAGGCCAAGCAGCGGCAAGGAGACAGACCTCCTCGCGGCCGCGACAAGGATGAAGATGACGACGACGATGAAGACATGGATGATGAGGAGACTGATGAGCAGGAGTTCCAGAAAGCCACAGAGGTCCTTTGCGTTGACGGTGGTGCTTCTCTGCACACCTCGCACCGCCAGCTCAAGCAATGGGTGCGGGAAGTTAATGCAGCAGAACCACCCGTCGAGTCACGCAAGCCTCTGAAATGGTCCAACATGCCTATCATCTTTAATATTGAGGACCACCCTGATCGCATAACTGCGGTCGGGTGCTTGCCGATGTTGGTTTCACCAACAATCCGCAACCTCAAGGTCACTAAGATGCTAGTTGACAGCGGGGCCGGCTTGAACCTGATCTCCTCCGCGGTGCTCCAGAAACTCCAGATCCCTGACAGCGAGCTCGAAGAGACCGGTACGTTTCAAGGAATCAACCCGGGAAGAAGCAAGCCGAAGGGAAAGATCACGTTGCCGGTAACATTTGGCAGCGAGCTGAACTTCAGGACTGAGAGGGTCACATTTGATGTTGCTGACTTTCCATTACCTTACAATGGAATCCTTGGCCGTCCGGCACTCGCCAAGTTCATGGCAGCCTCTCACTATGCGTACAACATACTAAAAATGCCAGGCTCGTTTAAGTGTCATCTCTGTCCCTGGCGACAAGAAGGATGCTCTTATCTGTGCCGACAAGATCTACCGGGAAGCAGCAGCCGCAGCAGAACGCAAGACACTTGCCGCTGAAGCTCCCAGGGGGAAGAAGAAGACCAAGTCCGGACAAGAGTTCTGATGCCCACTCCGGCAAGCGCACCTCTTCGGAGTGCTGCGCTACCGTCGAGGACGCACCATCGAGCTCCACCGGCAAGTGTAAGAAGGCAATGACAGCTCCACCTGAGACCAAGAAGGTGTCCGCCAAGGAGGACGGCGCTGGTGGTACCTTCACCATCAGCGCCACTCTTGACCCCAAATAGGAAAGCGCGCTCGTTGCTTTCCTGCGGGCGAATGTCGACGTGTTTGCGTGGCAACCGTATGATATCCCCGGTGTTCCCAGGAAAGTAATTGAGCACCACCTTGCCGTCTGTCCTCATGCGCGGCCCGTCAAGCAGAAAGTCAGGAAACAGGCAGTGGAGCGCCAAGAATTCATCGCAGAAGAAATCAAGAAGTTGGAAGCAGCAGGCCTTGTCAGAGGAGTGCTCCATCCCACATGGTTGGCCAATCCTGTTGTCGTGCGCAAGGCTAACGGGAAATGGAGGCTTTGTATTGACTTCACTGATGTTAATAAAGCTTGTCCCAAAGACCCATTTCCCTTGCCGCGCATTGACCAGATTGTTGACTCCACAGCCGGATGTGATTTGCTTAGCTGCGCCATTACTTCCAAGCACATGAGATCACAGTCGTCCCTCGCTTTCCACTGAAGAGGATACTGCAAAATCCAGAAGCGACAGGCAGGATTGTCGAGTGGGCGCTGGAACTGTCAAGCTTTGGCCTCAAGTTTGAGAGCACTTCAACTATCCAAAGCAGGGCATTGGCAGAGTTCATAGCAGAATGGACGCCAACACCAGATGAAGAAATTCCAGAGACGAGCATCCCCGTCAAAGAGGCAAGCAAAGAGTGGCTGATGTACTTTGATGGTGCCTTCTCGCTGCAAGGCGCCGGTGCGGGCGTGCTGCTTCTCGCGCCCACCGGAGAGCACCTCAAGTACGTAATCCAGATGCACTTTCCCAAGGAGCAAGCAACCAACAATACTGCAGAGTATGAAGGATTGCTTGCCGGTCTCAGAATTGCAGCAGACCTTGGGATCAAGAAGCTCATTGTCAGGGGTGACTCACAGCTTGTCGTCCGCCAAGTGAACAAGAACTACCAGAGTCCATTGATGGAAGCATATGTTGATGAAGTGAGGAAGATAGAAGAGCACTTTGACGGCCTATAGATGGAGCATATCCCAAGAGCTCAGAATGACATTGCTGATGGCCTGTCAAAGTGCGCCGCACTAAAGTTACCTGTGGAACCAGGGATCTTTGTGCTCGAGTTGACTCGACCATCCGTAACACCGTCAACTGGACAAAGCAAGAAGAGGAAGTTGATTTCTAGTGACTACTTTCCGGCAGAGCTCCCCGAAGCCGCCGCCAAGAAAGTCCCCAAGATCAACACCAAGGTTGCTGAGGGGCAGTCTGCTCCGGCAAGCCTTATGGTTTGTTCCGTTGAAGCAGACGCTCCCGACAAGTTTTGCTCCGGCAAGCTTGCCGGGGAACATCAAGCTCCGACAGGGCCGCAAGTCCTTGCCGTGGAAGCGGATGTTCCCGCAGCAGCAGATGTGCCTTTAGTCCTTGTTGTCGAGCCACAAGCTCCAGCATGGGCACAACAGATTGTCCATTTCCTTCAGACAGGAGAACTTCCCGAAGAGCAAGAAGAAGCGGAAAAAGTAGCCCGACAGTCAAGTATGTACCAGTTTGTCGATAGCATACTGTACAGAAGAAGACTCAACGGTGTGAAATTGAAGTGTATTTGCCGAGAAGATGGACAAAAGCTGTTGGCAGAGATACATGGAGGCATATGTGGCCACCACATTGGCGCAAGAGCACTTGCCGGCAAAGCTTTCCGGCAAGGTTTCTTTTGGCCGACAGCCCTACAGGATGCAACTGCACAAGTAACCAAGTGTGAAGCGTGCCAGTTCCACTCCAAACAGATACACCAGCTAGCTCAAGCTCTCCAGACGATCCCTTTATCCTAGCCATTTTCTATCTGGGGGATCGATATCCTCGGCCCTTTCCCCCGAGCTGTCGGGGGCTTTGAGTACTTGTACGTCGCAATCGACAAGTTCACAAAGTGGCTGGAAGTGCAGCCAGTGAGGAAGGTGACAGCACAGTCAGGAGTCAAGTTCTTCAGGTCAATTGTTTGCCGTTTCGGGATCCCTAACAGGATCATCACCGACAACGGCACGCAATTCACAAGCCGCACCTTCATGCAGTACGTCCAAGACCTTGGCGCCAAGGTCTGCTTCGCTTCTATTGCTCATCCAAGAAGCAACGGTCAAGAAGAGAGGGCAAATGCTGAAGTGTTGCGCGGGCTCAAGACCAGAACTTTCGACAGGCTGCGCAAGTGCGGAAGAAACTGGACCGAGGAGCTGCCGGTGGTTCTTTGGTCGATCAGAACGACGCCAAATCGAGCCACTGGCCAGACACCTTTCGCTCTAGTCTATGGAGCAGAGGCAGTTCTCCCCACGGAACTCGTATACGGATCTCCTCGAGTGCTCGCTTATGATGAGCTTGAGCAAGAACAGCTGCGACAAGACGATGCGCTGCTCCTTGAGGAAGATCGTCTTCAGGCTGCTGTACGAGCTGCTCGATACCAGCAAGCTTTGCACCGCTACCATAGCCGCAAAGTTAAGGCCAGAAGCTTCAAGGAAGGCGACCTTGTTCTTCGGCGCGTTTAGTCCGCCAAGAATTCCAACAAGTTGACGCCGAAGTGGGAAGGCCCTTATCGGGTGAGACGAGTCACAAGGCCCGGCGCTGTCCGCCTTGAGACCGAAGATGGCATTCCTGTGAGCAACTCCTGGAACATAGCACATCTTCGTAAGTTTTTCCCGTAGGGCGCGGTTGCCGGAACCCCGTTCCGGCAACCACCTTTTGTACAAGTCTTGCCGCTATTGCATGTAATCCTTTGTACAAAGCCGGGCGCAGATCCCGTGCATAAATAGAACCCCATGTGCTCCGCACAACTTGTCCATTTCATGCATTAGTTTCCTTTCTTGCATGCGTTATCTGACACTTTGTGCAGCACCTACATCCGGTAAGCAATAACGAGCCGAAGGGCTCCATATCATTATTTTCTCTTCTTTCTTTGTTAACAAAGGAAAAGAAGGTTCCCTCGCACACAAGTTTGCCGGGGGGAAGGAGAGGATTGTGGTATGGACCAGGCGTCGTTCAAGCAAAGTTGCAAAGTTTTGCCTTGCCGGGAAGAAAGTTGCAAAGTTTTGCCTTGCCGGGAAGCAAACGACAGAAAAGCTAAGTTGCCAAAGTTTGAGCAATCAGTTTTTAAATTTTTGAGTTATCTTCCTCGAGCGACCCTGCTTTGTATGGAAAACCTATGCGCGGAGGAACCAACTCGTGGCTACTTGCGCCCTTACTTTGTTTCGAGTCCGCCCAACAACTTAAGTGTGCTGCATCTAGTCGCGACAAGGTTTCTTGTCGGAAGCAGCGTCGCCAGCAGGCTGCTGATCGTTCCGCACTCAGCGCTCGCGGCTCAGGTGCCTGCGCCAAAAAGTTCCCTAGAAGCGTAGGGTAAAAACATACAAAGGAAGGAATCTAGTAGAGGAAATAACATAGCAATTGATAACAGAAATAAAGTTATATTACAAGATAACTTGTCGCAGCTCTAACAGACTGTTTTCATAACATGATTAGCAGCGACAAGGGAAAAGAAGGAATGGGCGGCCTAGTCTACGCGATCGCCCTCAACCCTCTTGATCTCGCTCACCTTGTCCACAATGGGTGCGACAAGGGCCTTGAGTGCGTCCCGATCGGCGTCTGGCGGCAAGGACTTGAGGACGTTGGTGAAGCTGAGGCCCGGATTGCGGAAGGCCACCTTCATCAGCACCTTCTGGAGAACCCCGGCGCAGATTTTGCGCGACTCGTCGGCCAGCTGCCTTGGGATCCTCTCCCGGAGCCGCTGGAGTGCCGTCGCCACGCCCTTGAAGAACAGGCTGAGCTTGGCGCTGGGTTGGAGATTCTCGTCGGAGGGATACCCAAAGTCCTCCATCCCCAGCTGCGCTAGCTCCTCGTGGATGACTGCGGCAATATTCACCAGACCCTCGGTCCAGTGCTCCACAGTATCTCTGAACGAGTTCCGGGTAACTGTGATTCTCTCCAGCAGCGCCTTGTCAGCTTTGACCTTCTCCGACAAGGTCTTCTCCCGCTCCTTGGTGGCCTCCAGCGTCTGCATCAGCGTGGCCAGCTTCAACTCCAGGTCCGCATTGGAATCCTTGGCGGTGCTGAGCTCCTTGCCCCTCTCAGCGAGAAGACCTTGCAGCTCACCGTGGGCGGCAGCATCCTTCTCACGCTCACGCTTGAGCGCGGCAAGCTCCTCGCCGCTCTTCCCGATGTTGGCCTCCAGCTGCGCCACCTTCTCCTCCAGCTCTTTCTTGGCAGCCTCTGCGATTGCGGCAGCGTCCTTTGCCTCCTTGAGCGCCCCGCCAAGTGCTTGCTCGCGCTCAGCGAGATCCTCCTCGTAGCTATCGAGGTTGGCCTTCCGCTGCACCAATTCGCCTTCTCGCGCGGGCTGCTTCTCGGCGGCCAGCCTTTGTTCCTCCTCTGCTTTAGCCTTCTCGAGAAGGAAGGCCGTGCGCTCCTCGTCGAGTCGCTCCCGCTCCTGTGCCAGGGACCGGAGAGCTTCTTGATTGTGGCCCCGGAGCTCCTCCGCGCGCTTCTCCATGTCAACTCCCGCCTTCGTGACAAGCGCTTCCCGGGAAGCCAGCTTGGCTTGCCGTGCGCGGTAGAGTGACAGCAGCTTCCGCAGCAGCTGCTCCTCCTCAGGCTCGCCACTGCTACTGCTGGGCACGTCGACCGACGACAGTCCAGCAGAGGCGAGCGCCTCCTCATCGAAAGTTTCCCCCTCGACCGGCGCCCTGGAGCTCGACGCCCAGGGTAGCTTGATGAAGATATCGTCACCGGCCTTCAAGTAGGCGCCGGGCTGGGGCTCCTCGGAGCCCGGCTCCGCAGAAGCGGCAGAAGGATCGGCGGTCGGCGCAGCGCCTGGCGCTCTGCGGCCTCAGGGTCGTCAGTGCGATCGCCCGACCCCTCGCCGGCTTCTGCGGCGGCAGCCTTGGCGGCCTCCTCGCCGGCGGTCTCATCAGCATCGGCCCCTTCCTCGCCGGTGCCCTCTGTCTCCATTGGCTCAGCAGCAGATGGGTCTGAAGAACGAAGAAGGGAGAAAAATCAATCAAAAATCCAAGAGAAGAAAATCAGAAGAAGAAGAACCCAAGGGAAAGTTTTTGGGCAAGTGAATTACCTATGCCAAGATCTGCAGTTGCGGTCTCGGCCGCCGCAGGATCGACGGTGCTGCCCCTTGCCGGAGAGTTCTCCCTTGCCGGAGAGCGCTCCCTTACCGGGAACTCCTCCCTTAGCGGCGTAGTCGAAGCATATGGCACTTCGGGACCAGCTTCCGAGCGCTCCTGATATGGCTGCTCTGCTCCTACACAAATCAACAAGCAAGATATCAACAAAGGAAAAAGCACTCATGCGCGCCTGACAGCAGAAAGCTAACTGTGAACTTACGCTGGGGGCTGCGCTGGGGGCTGTTTTGAGGAGTGGTTGCCGGGCCCGTCAAGGTGGTCTCGGACCCACCCCCTGCTGACACGGTGGGGTCATCTTCGATGACAATCACCGTGGCCTTGGCCCTCTTCGCCGCTCTCTGGGCCAGCATCCTGAAAAGAAAGGAGTCCAGATTGAAGCAAGTCAGATACAAGATAAAAACAACAAGATTGAAGAACTACAAGAGCACCAAGGAAACTTACTCTTCTTCCTCCTCGTCGGAGCTGAGCGCGGAAAGATCAAAGTCCGGCTCCCTTCCGGTGCGGCGAGGCGGAGGAGTAGGATCCCTTGCCCGCTTGGGGGGGGGGGGCGACGGAGGTTCGTGAAGATGGAGTAGTAGCAACCAGCGAGGGGGAATGAACTGCCCTTGTTTCCTCTGCTTATAAAGAGGGACGGGGCGGACGTTTCGCCCTTCTAAATAAAGAACCAGCCACGATCTCTCCCACGATGCCGCATTCAACGCGTGCCGTTAGGGGAGAGCGCGATGGATACGGATCGAGATTCGGCGTGGCCCAGTCCACATGTGCCCGTGCCCTGTCTTGGGCCTGGCCCAACAGCGCTCGGCACCGTGTGTGGCCCAGGCCCGGGGGCTCCTGTCGGTGTACTAGAATAGGGGTACCCTAGTACCCCGAACTTGTGCACGTGCATTTGCAGCACCCCGCGGCAAGGCTTGCCGGGCTAACACCAAGATCCTCCGTGGTTCCCTTGGAGCCATTCAAGAACAAAGTATTTAAGCTCAGGAGACAAGGCCCCGGCAAGAGGAGCTTGCCGGGAAGGCCAACCGAGGCACTCCAAGGAACTTGCCGCGACGCGCCACGCGCTCCGGCAAGGCGACAAGGCCCCGGCAAGAGGAGCTTGCCGGGAAGACCAACCAAGGTACCTCGAGGCCTGGTGAGCGACAAGCCTCCGGACCCGACAAGATAACAGCAGCGGCAAGGCGCTTGCCGCGGCAGGCGGCCACTCTGCGCCCATGCTCCAGCGCATCCACCAATGTGTCGCTCTGGGGGCCTCTCCAGGCGCGCGTGGCGGGAGGCTGTGCAGCCAGCGGTGCACAGTGGCATGCGAAGCTGACAAGATCGCCATCGTGGCGAATGGTGGCGTCCCTAACGGTCCTTTTCTGCACTGTTTGGGCGACTCAGACGAGTATTTAATGCCCTTGTCCCCTGCCGTCAGGGTTAGGTAGGGTGCACTGTACAAGTAACTGTACCAACCACCTCACTTTTTACATTTGTACCCTTCTCTGCGTTGCCACCTGTCGGTGACCCCTTTAGCGTATAAAAAGAGGCCCATGCGCAACGTAGAGGAGGTTCGGTTCGACTAGTTCGCGAAGTTTGACTAGTTCGGAACCCAGAAAAACTCTAGGCTCTCTCTCTGGAGCAAGAACACAAGATAATACAACCAGACAAGCAGCAGTAGGAGTGTTATCTCTCCGGAGAGCTCCGAAGCTGGGTAAACTGCTCGTGTGCTTCGCCTCGATCTGCTCTTCGTGCGATCTCCGCCCCCCGCCGAACCGAAAGGGGCCCGGTCCGCCGGCCCCATAGGTGTTCGTGGATCAGTTTCCCCCGACACCACCTTTGGAGACAACGACGCCGATCCTACACCAAGCCGATGCCATGGAGGACGGAGGCATGGGGGTTGCGAGGACGCCAACGCCGTGCCGTGGTGGATGTCGGCGAGGAGATCACCAAGACAATGCCCATCGTCAACATCATCAACCCGGTGCCGTGAAGGATCATGATGGGGAGCTCACTAGGACGACACCCGTTGTTTTCTTCACCAAGCCAGTGCCATGGAGGACGAAGGCGTGGATCTCATGAGGATGCCGCCACCATGCCGCGGTGGATGGAGGTGTGGAGCTCTTCACGACGACATCCATCATCAACAACATCTATCCGGTGCCGCACAAGATCGAGGTGTGGAGCTCACGGGATGACACCATCGGTGTATATCTCGTCAAGACGGAGCCCATAACCTAGAGTCACGAAGACGATGACACACACCCCTGGAGCTGCCCGCAACACAGAGAAGAAGATGGCGCTACATGGTGCTTCCGTGACCAGGATTAGAAGACGGTGCCACACGGTGTTGTTCGCAACCCGAAGCCCATAAAGACAAGGTGCGACGGTGGGAATGCGATGCGACTTCGCCAACATCTTACCACTACCCCACGAAGAAATTTCCCTTGTCTTGGTGAACCACCGAATATGGCGTCCAACCGAGAGGAGGTGCACAGTTTTGTTGCATATAGGTCTCGTCATCATACGGGCGGTGTGATCCTTGTCTTAGCAGACCATCGAATACGACATCTAGCTGAGACAATGCATCAAACATGCCCCTTCAGGACGTCACCTTTCTTCAGCCTCGTGAGGTGGAGTCGTTGTCTTTGTAGACTGTCATAACCTCAGTGTCCAGTTGAGACGAGGCGCCAACCACACCGGCATTGCCGATATGAGCGTGCATTGGTTTTACACCGATGCCGGTCTCCACAAAAGAATACTCTTGCGAGGCAACCCCTTGTGTACCCCGACGAAGTTGCTACATCGTCAAGAAGTCCGATCCAAGCAGGACCCATGCTATTCCAACACCAACTACATCAACGCTGTCAAGACCGACGAGGCGCGACAGTGAGGGTGGACATGGCTAGCACAAAGCCATGTTTTGAGTGGCACGTGTACCGATGAGGACATGGGCTTTGCCACTGCGTAGACCACACACACCATCATCATCATCATGGAGATTGTGAAGTGAAGATGACCACACAACTTAATCGGAGGTATCTTGCGGAGCAACCCACGAGAGTAATTAACCGGGAGATTTTCGAGGCCCCCGAGAACCCGGAGACCGCACATCGTTATAGTCATGCGGGCCGCGCTAGTAGGCCACAGAGTGCACATGTAAAGGGAACTTGCAATTTTGTTTTTTCCGATGAGGGATTAATAAAGTGCATGTTTCCCTATGTTTATTTGTGTATTTAGTACACTGGCACGCCCGCAATGCTTTATTTCCCCTAGTGCATGAGAGAAATCAGGCTCATTGTTCCCTTCTTCCAGAGCGCATTAAGATTTTTCTCGTGTCCAACAAATTGGCACGCCCGATGGGACATGGTTCTCCTCCCATCTTTGCTTTGCTGTGGTCGTTGGAATCATCTTCGCCAATCTCCCAATGTGCACAACATGCTGCAAGGATGTCCACCTGTAAGAACCCTTTCATGCAGGTGGATTCTCCTGCCGTGGCAACTCGGAGCCTGTGATGGTACAGTTCAAATCATTGCCGCCCATGGTTGTTGTCGAGCTTGGCGAGAAAGTCTACATGGACCAAGCTGAGGATCCTGTGTTGTTTCAAAATCTATAGTCGAAGAAGGTACAAAGGTGGGAGACCGCCAACGCGATGAAGGAGTGTCACAAGCTAATGTTTGAGGCGTGTGCCCTATTGAAGGAGGCAACAAAGGCGTACATGAAAGGAGATGTGGAGGCAGCTCAACCCCTCCACGTTACGGCCACCAACAAGCGGGCAAGTGCTGCGTCCTTCCACACCTCTGCTGAGACTGCACAATCGGAGCGCCAACACCAACACCATGGCATACTGAGGGTTAAGTATTGCAAGGCCCTACAGTATCCCTCAACCTCAATAATACTCAAAGAGGTGCATCGGCGCCATGTCTCCACAATTTGGCGGTTGATGGCGATCACTCTGCAATGGCAATACGTTCACCATTTCGTGCTATGAGGCATGACACCAGGTGGCGAGGATTCAAGGTGTAGATCTTCGCCAACTCCAGGAACATATGAACCATATCCAAAGGCAACTTCATGATCATGGAGCATCGAATACTACATTAATACAGGGTGAAGGTAGGATGAGGCACCAATCCCGAAGTTATCATCCTCAACATGAGAGCATTGACGACAGTCTTCACCAACTCGCCACTTAGAGCGGGGGGCATCCTAACATGCCCCCACATTGTAAACGATGGTAAGACGTCAAGACTGTGGGAGCAACCCTAAACACTCAATAGTGTCGACCATAGGACCCTCTACGACAAACACTTCCACCACGACACACGCCTTGTCCTTGGTGGGGAGCTCGGCCGCAACTCAAGGTGATGGCATACAGGGCTTCATCATCCACTTGACACCATGCACCACCCCGACCTCTCTAGGTGAAGGGTCGTCAATGCAGCCACCAACTGGAGCTCACCAGAGGTGGCACATCACTCATACAAGGCGGGTACCATCCACACCATCACCGACATTGAGTGGCCCTAAGGCGGGGCGCCGACTACACCTTCGTCAACATAGAGTGCCCCCAAGACGGGCGCCATCCACCTCTATCGACACCGAGCTTGGTTAGGTAGGGCTCCTTTTTCACCTCCGTCGACACAGATTTGGCTAAAGATGGGGCACCGTCTATACCGCTACCAACGCGGAGCAAGCTCGAAGGTGGAGAACTATCTACACCATCGCCGACAAGGAGCTCGCGTAAAGTTGGGTGCTGTCTACATGTCCTCGGATCCTGCCAGAGGTTGGTGTACTTTTTGCATCATGATCGACACGAAGCTCGCCTAACGGGCATCTTCTACACCATCTTGAAGCTCATCCGAGGCGGGGCGTTGTCAACCACCGACAACATGGAGGTTGCCCAAGGCAGGACACCTACACCGCCATCGACATGCAACCCATCCATGTTGAGGCACCATGTACACCACCATCAACGTGGAGCAAGGGGAACGGAAAAAGACAGGGCGAACAAAACGGTAAGGGTGAAGTGGGGGAGAGGAAAACGAGAGGCAAATGGAAAATAATGTAATGCAAGGGATAAGAGTTTGTGATGGGTACTTGGTATGTCATGACTTGTGCGTAGAGTCCAACAACGGTGCCAGAAATGGCTCGTTGTCGGGAGTCAAATCTTGACTTGACTTGGCGCGAATCTCCCCGGCAATGGCGCCAGAAATCCTTCTTGCTACCTCTTGAGCACTGCATTGGTTTTCCCTTGAAGAGGAAAGTGTGATGCGGTAAAGTAGCGTAAGTATTTCCCTCAGTTTTTAAGAACCAAGGTATCAATCCAGTAGGAGATCACGCTCGAGTCCCACGCACCTACACAAACAAATAAGAAACTCGCAACCAACGCAATAAAGGGGTTGTCAATCCCTTCACGGTCACTTACGAGAGTGAGAACTGATAGATATGATAAGATAATATTTTTGGTATTTTGATGATAAAGAGAAATAAAGATGCAAAGTAAAATAAACGGCAATAGAAATAACTAAGTGTTGGAAGATTAATATGATGGAAGATAGACCCGGGGGCCATAGGTTTCACTAGTGGCTTCTCACACGAGCATAAGTATTACGGTGGGTAAACGAATTACTGTCGAGCAATTGATAGAATTGAGCATAGTTATGAGAATATCTAGGTATGATCATGTATATAGGCATCATGTCCGTGACATGTAGACAGAAACGATTTTGCATCTACTACTATTACTCCACACATCGACCGCTATCCAGCATGCATCTAGAGTATTAGTTCATAAGAACAGAGTAATGCTTTAAGTAAGATGACATGATGTAGAGGGATAAACTCATGCAATATGATATAAACCCCATCTTTTTATCCTCGATGGCAAAATTACAATACGTGTCATTTCCCTTTCTTTCACTGGGATCGAGCACCGCAGGATTGAACCCAAAGCTAAGCACTTCTCCCATTGCAAGAAAGATCAATCTAGTAGGCCAAACCAAACTGATAATTCGAAGAGGCTTGCAAAGATAAACAGATCATACATAAAAGAATTCAGAGGAGATTCAACTATTTTTCATAGATAAAGTAGATCATAAATCCACAATTCATCAGATCTTGACAAACACACCGCAAAATAAGATTACATCGAATAGATCTCCAAGAAGATCGATGAGAACTTTGTATTGAGATCCAAAGAGAGAGAAGAAGCCATCTAGCTAATAACTATGGACCCGAAGGTCTGAAATAAACTACTCACACATCACCGGAGAGGCCATGGAGTTGATATAGAGGCCCTCCGTGATCAATGCCCCTTCTGACGGAGCTCCGGAAAAGGCCCCAAGATGGGATCTCTCGCGTACAGAAGGTTGCGGCGGTGGAATTAGGTTTTAGTGGTGCTCCTGGATGTTGGGGGGGTACATGGATATATATAGGAGGAAGAAGTAGGTCGGTGGAGCAACGAGGGGCCCACGAGGGTGGAGGGCGCGCCTAGGGGGGTACGCGCGCCCCCTTGCCTCGTGGCCTCCTCGATTCTTTCTTGACGCCCACTCCAAGTGTCCTGGATCACGTTTGTTGAGAAAATCATGTCCCCGAAGGTTTCATTCCGTTTGGACTCTGTTTGGTATTCCTTTTCTGCAAAACACTGAAATAGGTAAAAAAGCAGCAATTTGGGCTGGGTCTCCGGTTAATAGTTTAGTCCCAAAAATGATATAAAAGTGTAAAATAAAGCCCATTAACATCCAAAATATATAATATAATAGCATGGAGCAATAAAAAATTATAGATACGTTGGAGACGTATCAAGCATCCCCAAGCTTAATTCCTTCTCGTCCTCGAGTAGGTAAATGATAAAAGAAGAATTTTTGATGTGGAATGCTTTCTAACATATTTATCAATGTAATTTTTCTTTATTGTGGCATGAATGTTCAGATCCGAAAGATTCAATATAAAATTTTAATATTGACATAGAAACAATAATACTTCAAGTATACTAACTAAGTAATCATGTCTTCTCAAAATAAGACCAAAAAAAGTTATCCCTACAAAATCATATAGTCCGGCTATGCTCTATCTTCACCACACAAAATATTTAAATCATGCAAAACCCCTATGACAAGCCAAGCAATTGTTTCATACTTTTGATGTTCTCAAACTTTTTCAATCTGCACGCAATATATGAGCGTGAGCCATGGACATAGCACTATATGTGGAATAGAATGGTGGTTGTGGAGAAGACCAAAAGGAGAAGATAGTCTCACATCAACTAGGTGTATCAACAGGCTATGGAGATGCCCATCAATAGATATCAATGTGAGTCAGTAGGGATTACCATGCAACGGATGCACTAGAGCTATAAGTATATGAATGCTCAACAAAAGAAACTAAGTGGCTGTGCATCCAACTCGCTTGCTCATGAAGACCTAGGGCATTTTGAGGAGGCCCATCATTGGAATATACAAGCCAAGTTCTATAATGAAAAATTCCCACTAGTATATGAATGTGATATCATAGGAGACTCTCTATCATGAAGATCATGGTGCTACTTTGAAGCACAGCTGTGGAAAAAGGATAGTAGCATTGTCCCTTCTCTCTTTTTCTCTCACTTTTTTATTTGGGCAGTTTTTTTCTTTTGGCCTCTTTTTTTTTCTTTTTTTTATTTTTTGTCCGGAGTCTCATCCCGACTTGTGGGGGAATCATAGTCTCCTTCATCCTTTCCTCACTTGGGACAATGCTCTAATAATGATGATCATCACACTTTAATTTACTTACAACTCAAGAATTACAACTCAATAATTAGAACAAAATATGACTCTATGTGAATGCCTCCGGCGGTGTACTGGGATGTGCAATGATGCATGAGTGACATGTATGAAGAATTATCAATGGTGGCTTTGCCACAAATACGATGTCAACTACATGATCATGCAAGCAATATGACAATGATGAAGCATGTCATAATAACAGAACGGTGGAAAGTTGCATGGCAATATATCTCGGAATGGCTATGGAAATGCCATAATAGGTAGGTTTGGTGGCTGTTTTTAGGAAGGTATATGGTGGGTTTAAGGTACCAGCGAAAGTTGCGAGATACTAGAGAGGCTAGCAATGGTGGAAGGTTGAGAGTGCGTATAATCCATGGACTCAACACTAGTCATAAAGAACTCACATACTTATTGCAAAAATCTATTAGTTATCGAAACAAAGTATTACACGCATGCTCCTAGGGGGATAGATTGGTAGGAAAAGACCATCGCTCGTCCCCGACCACCACTCATAAGGAAGACAATCAGTAAATAAATCATGCTCTGACATCATCACATAACGGTTCACCATACGTGCATGCTACGGGAATCACAAACTTCAACACAAGTAGTTCTCAAATTCACAACTACTCAACTAGCATGACTCTAATATCACCATCTCCATATCTCAAAACAATTATCAAGTATCAAACTTCTCATAGTATTCAATGCACTTCTATGAAAGTTTTTATATTATTCCGAAAAGCAAATTTCCATGTTGTTCTAAAGGAATCTCAAAATAATATAAGTGAAGCATGAGAGATCAATTATTTCTATAAAATAAAACCACCGCCTTGCTCTAAAAGATATAAGTGAAGAACTAGAGCAAAAACTATATAGCTCAAAAGATATAAGTGAAGCACATAGAGTATTCAAATAAATTTCAAATCATGGGAGTCTCTCTCAAAAGGTGTGTACAACAAGGATGATTGTGGTAAACTAAAAAGCAAAGACTCAAATCATACAAGACGCTCCAAGCAAAACACATATCATGTGGTGAATAAAAATATAGCTCCAAGTAAAGTTACCGATGGATGAAGACGAAAGAGGGGATGCCTTCCGGGGCATCCTCAAGCTTAGGATTTTTGGTGTCCTTGAATTTTACCTTGGGGTTCCATGGGCATCCACAAGCTTAGGCTCTTGCCACTCCTTGTTCATAATCCATCAAATCTTTACCCAAAACTTGAAAACTTCACAACACAAAACTCAAAATAGAAAATCTCGTGAGCTCCGTTAGCGAAAGAAAACAAAACACCACTTCAACTTACTGTAATGAACTCATTATTTATTTATATTGGTGTTAAACCTACTGTATTCCAACTTCTCTATGGTTCATACCACCCGATACTAGCCATACATTCATCAAAATAAGAAAATAACACACGAAAAACAGAATCTGTCAAAAACAGAACAGTCTGTAGTAATCTGTAGCTAATGCAAACTTATGGAACCCCAAAAATTCTAAAATAAATTGACGGATGTGTGTAATTTATATATTAATCATCTTCAAAAATAATTACCTAAATATCACCTTCCAAATAAAAATGGCAGCAATTCTCATGAGCGCTAAAGTTTCTGTTTTTACAGCAAGATCAAAAAGACTATCCCCAAGTCTTCCCAACGGTTCTACTTGGCACAAACACTAATTAAACATAAAAAACACAACCAAAACAGAGGCTAGATAAATTATTTATTACTAAAAAGGATCAAAAAGCAAGGGATAAAAATAAAATTGGGTTGCCTCCCTATCGTTTAACGCGTCTAGCTAGGCATAAAAGCGAAGATAGATCTAGGTATTGCCATCTTTGGTAGGCAATCCATAAGTGGATCTCACAATAGATTCATATGGTAATTTTATTTTCTTTATAGGGATGTGTTCTATGCCTTTCCTGAACGGAAATTGGAATCTAATATTCCCTTCCTTCATATCAATAATTGCACCAATCGTTCTATGGAAAGGTCTACCAAGAATAATAGGACATGAAGGATTGCAATCTATATCAAGAACAATGAAATCTACGGGCACATAGTTCCTATTTGCAACAATAAGAACATCATTAATTCTTCCCATAGGTTTCTTAATACTGGAACCCGCAAGGTGCAAGTTTAAAGAACAATCATCAAAATCACAAAAACCTAGCAAATCACACAAAGTTTTTGGAATCGTGGAAACACTAGCACCCAAATCACACAAAGCATATCACTCATGATATTTAATTTTAAATTTTATTGTAGGTTCCCACTCATCATAATGTTTTCTAGGGATAGAAACTTCCAACTCAAGTTTTTCTTCATAAGATTGCATCAAAGCATCAACGATATGTTTAGTAAAAGCTTTATTTTGACTATAAGCATGAGGAGAATTTAGCACGGATTTCAACAAGTAAAATACAATCTATCAAAGAGCAATTATCATAATCAAATTCCTTGAAATCCAAAATAGTGGGTTCATTGATATCTAAAGTTTTGACCTCTTCAATGCCACTTTTACCAATTTGTGCATCAAGATCTAAAAACTCCGAATTTTTGGAACGCCTTCTAGGTAAAGGTGGCTCATATTCAGTCCCATCATTATCAAGATTCATATTTCAAAACAAAGATTTAATAGGAGACACATCAATAACTTTTAGATCTTCATCTTTATTTTCATAGAAACTAGAAGAACACGCTTTCACAAAGCAATCTTTCTTAGCACGCATCCTAGCGGTTCTTTCTTTGCACTCATCAATGGAAATTCTCATAGCTTTGAGAGACTCATTGATATCATGCTTAGGTGGAATAGATCTAATTTTCAAAGAATCAACATCAAGAGAAATTCTATCAACGTTCCTAGCCAATTCATCAACCTTAAGCAATTTTTCTTCAAGCAAAGCATTGAAATTGTTTTGCGAATTCATAAACTCCTTAACACTAGTCTCAAATTCAGAGGGAATCTTATTAAAATTTCCATAAGAATTGTTGTAGGAATTACCATAATTATTAGACGAATTACTAGGAAACGGCCTAGAATTAAAATTACCTCTATACGCGTTGTTACCAAAATTGTTCCTACCAACAAAATTCAGATCCATAGATTCATTATTATTCTCAATCAAGGTAGACAAAGGCACATCATTAGGATCAGAGGAAACACTCTTATTAGCAAACAATTTCATAAGTTCATCCATCTTTCCACTCAAAACATTAATTTCTTCCATCGCATGCACTTTTTTACTAGTAGATCTTTCAGTGTGCCATTGAGAATAATTAACCATAATATTATCTAGGAGTTTAGTAGCTTCTCCTAAAGTGATTTCCATAAAATTGCCTCCCGCGGCCGAATCTAAAAGATTTCTAGAAGCAAAATTCAACCCGGCATAAATTTTTTGTATAATCATCCAAAGATTCAAACCATGTGTAGGGAAATTACGTATCATTAATTTCCTCCTCTCCCAAGCTTGTGCAACATGTTCATGATCAAGTTGCTTAAAATTCATAATATCGTTTGTAAGAGAGATAATTTTAGCGGGAGGAAAATACTTAGAGATAAAGGCATCTTTGCACTTATTCCATGAATCAATACTATTTTTAGGCAAAGACAAAAACCAAGCTTTAGCACGATCTCCAAGGGAAAAAGGAAATAGCTTCAATTTAACAATATCATTGTCCACATCTTTCTTCTTTTGCATATCACACAAATCAACAAAGCTATTTAGATGGGTAGCGGCATCTTCACTAGGAAGGCCGGCGAATTGATTTTTCATGACAAGATTCAACAAAGCAACATTAATTTCACAAGATTCAGCATCGGTAAGAGGAGAAATGGGAGTGCTAAGAAAATCATTGTTGTTGGTATTGGTAAAGTCACACAATTTAGTATTATCTTAAGACATCGTGACAAGCAAGCAATCCAACACACGAGCAAACAAGAAATAGGAAAAAAGGCAAATAGAAAAAAGAGAAGGGGAACGGAAAAAGAGAGGGCGAATAAAATGGCAAGGGTGAAGTGGGGGAGAGGAAAACGAGAGGCAAATGGCAAATAATGTAATGCGAGGGATAAGAGTTTGTGATGGGTACTTGGTATGTCTTGACTTGTACGTAGACTCCCCGATAACGGTGCCAGAAATGGCTCGTTGTTGGGAGTCAAATCTTGACTTGACTTGGCGCCAGAAATCCTTCTTGCTACCTCTTGAGCACTACGTTGGTTTTCCCTTGAAGAGGAAAGGGTGATGCAGTAAAGTAGCGTAAGTATTTCGCTTAGTTTTTGCGAACCAAGGTATCAATCCAGTATGAGATCACGCTCGAGTCCCACGCACCTACACAAACAAATAAGAACCTCGCAACCAACGCGATAAAGGGGTTGTCAATCCCTTCACGGTCACTTACAAGAGTGAGATCTGATAGATATGATAAGATATTTTTTTGGTATTTTTATGATAAAGAGAAATAAAGATGCAAAGTAAAATAAACAACAATAGAAATAACTAAGTGTTGGAAGATTAATATGATGGAAGATAGACCCGGGGGCCATAGGTTTCACAAGTGGCTTCTCTCAACAGCATAAGTATTACGGTGGGTAAACGAATTACTGTCGAGCAATTGATAGAATTGAGCATAGTCATGAGAATATCTATGTATGATCATGTATATAGGCATCACATCTGTCACAAGTAGACCAAAAAGATTCTGCATCTACTACTATTACTCGACACATCGACCGATATCCAGCATGCATCTAGAGTATTAAGTTCATAAGAACAGAGTAATGCTTTAAGTAAGATGACATCATGTAGAGGGATAAACTCATGCAACATGATATAAACCCCATCTTTTTAACCTCGACAGTAACAATACAATACACGTTGTTTCCCTTTCTGTCACTGGGATCGAGCACCGCAAGATTGAACCCAAAGCTAAGCACTTCTCCCATTGCAAGAAAGATCAATCTAGTAGGCCAAACCAAACTGATAATTCGAAGATACTTGCAAAGATAAACCAATCATACACAAAAGAATTCAGAGGAGATTCAAATATTGTTCATAGATAAACTGGATCATAAACCAACAATTCATCGGATCTCGAGAAACACACCGCAAAAGAAGATTACATCAAATAGATCTCCAAGAAGATCGAGGAGAACTTTGTATTGATATCTAAAGAGAGAGAGAAGAAGCCATCTAGCTAATAACTATGGACCCGAAGGTCTGAAGTAAACTACTCACACATCACCGGAGAGGCCATGGAGTTGATGTAGAGGCCCTTCGTGATCAATGCCCCCTCCGGTGGAGCTCCGGAAAAGGCCCCAAGATGGGATCTCTCACTACAAAAAATACACTTCCGTGATGATACGTGTTTTCACAGTAGATCGCGTTTTCTGTCATGCATGTACATCCATGACAAATTTATGACAGAATCAAGATAGTCATACCTGTGGTGTCGTAGAAGTGTTCCATGACATTGCCAAAATTATCATCACGGAAGTGTCCACTTCCATGACGATAAATCGCGCGTCATAGAAGTGCTTTCGTCAAGGGTGACCGACACGTGGCATCCACCGTAACGGAACGCCGTTAAGCTATCGGGTCGGATTTTGGATCCGATAACCCGTTAACAGCCACGACCAATGCTGATTTTCCATGTGTAAAATTCTCATTGGCTGACGGATCCACACGTCAGCTCCGCGTTGGCACATGTGTGTGATAGCCTGGCTTAATAGGGATGATAGACTACTCATATCAATAAGGAATTCCTTCTTTTCCGGAAGCCCATTCGGACAGAACTCTAAAGTTAAGCGTGCTCAGCTTGGAGTAATTTCAGGATGGGTGACCGACCGGGAAGTTGCTCCCAGGTGCGCACGAGTGAGGACAAAGTGCGCAGAGAAGACTAGTATTGATCTGTGGGGCCAGTCTAGATCCCGCCAGGAGTAACGACCACCTGCGCGTGTGTCCGGGGCATTAAAAGTTGGTATCAGAGCCGAACCTTGCGGTTACACGGATGTTTGCGGACAGGTGTGCGGTCATGTTGTTCATGACGTTTGTGACCCGTCGTGGCACCCGGCATGGCACATGTACTGGACTGGATGCACAGACGTATGTGCCAAGAGGGAACATTCCTGTGGCCCGACGAGGACGTCGGTTCCTCTGAGTGGGGGTGTATGTGATAGCTTGGGTTAATAGGGATGATAGACTACTCATATCAATAAGGAATTCCTTCGCCCATATAAAAATGACGATAATCTAGCCCGAGTGAAGTTCCGGCCTGTTAAAGGCCCGTGTATTCGGTCGGCGCATTTACGTCTCGTCCGAATTTCGGCCTGTCAAAGATCCACATCGTAAACAGGCCACCATTTTGGCCTGCTAAGTCCAGTGGGTTATTTGGCACAATCAGGGCCCAATCTCACTTTCGGTCTATTAAAGGCCCATGTTTTTTATGGGCTCGAGATATTTACACCTGTAAACGGCCTATTTTTACTGAGGGCCCAAATTATGTTTAGGCCTGTTAAAGGCCCACTATGGGCACATGCCTACCAGAAAAATATGAAAGCTATGCTGATTTAGGCCTAGATATTTTTAGTGGGCTACATGCCAATTTCGGCCGGTAATCATTTTTAGCCCAATTGGAATGGGCCCGACGAATGTTGGCATGTTGGGCTCCTACGAAGCTTTCAGCCGAATACATTACTAAGATAAACCTACACTATACAAAAATAGCGTCGTAATTACTGCAGCCTGAGGCGGCATCATAAATGTTGTATCACAACAAAATAAATTCCAACGATACAACAAAAGGCCTGTTGGCATAAAGTTTACAGTCCTTCCAGATAAAAGCACCATCATTTGTATAGAAGCACAGATCATTTAACCTGAGTGCTAATGTTTCAGGCTGTAGAATCTTATGGAGCAGCACGATCTCCACCTTTTTTCCGCCATTGCTCTTGAACAACAAAGCGAATGTCTGATAGTCTGGTTTCAAAACCATTAATATCTTGACGACATTTCTCAAGCACTATTCTTGTTTCCAAAACAACGTCCATTTGGGATTGGACTTGTGTCTGGAGCACAGATATATCACTCTGTCTAGCAGGAATATTTTGTTCGGTAGGCGATTTGGATGAGGTTACCTTGACAACCAACCCAGAATTACGCAGGAAGGTGCTTTTTGCACTGTTAGTGGAGAGATACTGACACACTGCATCAAGAGGTGATATTGTGCCTATAGTAGCCTCGTCACCTTCAGGTGGTTGTGGCTGTTCAATCATTTGTTCCACAGCTTCCTGAAAGTTTGAACTTGTAGATTAGTGTACCAGATAAGTTACTAATGAGACAAAAACAAACAAAGTAGGTTAAACATTTATACATAACTTATTTTGGTGAACTACTGTAATACATTAGCATGTATTGTAGTGCCAACTACATAATAAAATCACTTTCGGAACATATGTCCACGTAGCATGCCTACTGTATTGTCTATTTCCTCACATTCGTTGACATGTAAGGATAAAGAGACATGGTTTAAAGTAGGATGAACATACTATGACATCATTCATATCATGGGCAAACAGATATAAAACAAACAGGCTATTTTATCATTGTGTGCGCACGTGAACATAACAACTAGATTACAGATCAAGACCAAAAGAATATCCTTCATCTCTCTTAAACCATGTAAGGTGAAATGATACGTTAAGACAACTGTGAATAAAAGTGAACAGAGTAACTGACATTGGCTGCAAACCAAGTAGTTAAATGAACACATCACAGTACCAATCAGTTCAAGGCAGGAGGAGTAAGGACTTACAACACCGGCTTGAACTGGTGTGCTCATGCCCTTCATCTTGCTAGTGTGGCAATCCTTGAAGATTTGAACTGCATTCGGTTCAGGTTCTTTTTGGTCTGCACGGGCTTTCCTCTGTATTTGGAACAAGTCAATATAGATACGATAAAATGGCACAAAAAAAGAAGGAAGTAGCATCTATTTACAAGAGCCTCGCAGTGTGCAATATAGCTACGAGATCCTGCTGTCTGTTGGAATTTCACTTTAGAACGGTTGGTTTTGTTCTTCAAACAGTTAGCCTAGAAGAAGATACACTTGTAAGGCACATACATAAACACAAGTTCAATATGTGGTCTGATCAAATACATATAGCCTACCTGATACTTTGGATCAGACCAGTGTTTAACTAGGGCTGTCCATTCTTCATCTATAATATATTCCACTGGAGATGTTTGGGCGATTTCATTGTTAGCCTTGCCTTCAAAGTGAGATTTTCTAAGGTGGTACCGATACTGTCGCAGAGCAGACTGAAAAACATGAGTGCATGCTTGTTTAGTTGCATCAGCTTTCGGATCCAACTTGAACCTCATCTGTTGAAAAAAGAATGTGAGTCTTATTAGGAGGAAGCTAGAAAGTATGGGACAGAGCAAGACAATATTAGTAATTGCGATGAATAACATTACTTACGGATAAATGGTCAAGGAAGGTGTTAAACTGGGTATTGTCTTTCTCATTCCTGTACTGGATCCACGTTGGGAGGATACGTGCATGACACCTAACAACAACTGTTGCCTCTGATACTAACTTGGCTGACTCTATAGCATCATGTGGACTTTTTAAACCTGCCTCAAAATGGATCTCCATTCTTCCTCCTTTAGATTTTTTTAATCTGTCAAGCATTATCCCTGATGTCTGTTTCCGCTTGCGCCGTGGTGCTAGTTCAACAACGAATATGGAAAGTGTTAGTGTACATCAAACTGTGAGAGTACATATAAAGGAGCATGCAACTGCAACTTGACTCGGTCAGGTACCGTCTTGGTGTTGATGCTCATGAGGTTCATCTGATCTTGCCAAGTCCTGTTGTGTTAGCACTACTTCGGAAGTAGTGTTTGGTGTGAAGGCAGCTTGGGAACTGGCCAGTTCCGGAGCAAACGAATGAGTAACTGGTTGAGATGCTGGTACAGTTGAAGCGGATGCTGCAGCTGGTGGAGCAGGTGATACTGTGTTTGTAGATTTAGTCGGTGGACTTGGACCTTCTACTGCACTATAAGTACCAGCAGAATCTCGACGGCAGAACCTTTTCTGTTTCACCCGACAAGTAACAACACTCCCTACTATATTATTTTCCTTGCTCTTTTTTGACTTCGCCATGTCAAGCTGTACCCACAACACAAAAGAATAAAATCACTCTTCAGAACTCATTGATGCATGATACAGACAAGCAATACTTTGATGTAAGACAACTGTATAAGGATGGAATATGTAAGAAAAACAGGATGGCATGCCATATTCACAGCTACCATGTGCAAACTAAGCAGAAGGATTTTCAAGAAAAAAGAAGTAATGCAAGCTAGACACCATATGAAAGATGCAACCAATATTACTCTGCCAAGTTAAAACTGTCTTGTCATAAGTGGCAATTCGAAAAATTAGAAGCAGTACAACGTAGAAATCAATGCAAGATGCAACCACTATCAAACTGCCATGTTAAAAGCGTCCAATCATGAGTGACTGATGCGGGATACACAACAGCAGTACTTTGATGTAAGAACATGGTATGATAGATAGATGCAGTGTATTCTAGACACAGAAAGCCATGTCATATGCACATGTATAACGTATAAACTCAGCAGGTGCAATTTAATCAAAATAGAAGAAATACAGGCTAGACAACATATGCAACACGAAACCAATTATCACACTGTCAACTTAGAGCAAGCACCTGCGATGGTGGAGTACGGGAGATGAACTCATCATGTAGACTTGGGACTTCAACTTCATTAGTAGTAGCAGTGGCAAATCTAGAGAGTCTCTGTTTGCGTCGGTGCAGAGGACCACCAACATCCCCTAACTTCCTCTTTTCCTTCCTATTTTCTGATATTGCCTTATGAAGTCAAAACCACAAGAAGATGAATAAAATTAGCTCTGCATAACTGGTTGATGCATGATATAGACGAACACTACTTTGATGTAAGGCAAGCGCAGGATAGGAGGATGGAATATATACAAAAAAAGACAGTGTTTCATATTCACACGTACGATAGGAGGATGGAATATGTATGAAAAAACAGTAAGCGGAAGGCATTTCAACAAAATTAGAAGAAATGAAAGCTAGGCACCATATGAACATGCAACCAATATTACTCTATCAGGTAAAAAGTGTCTCGTCGTAAGTGCCATTTCAAGAAATTAGAAGCAGTACAAGCTAGAAGACAATGCAAGATGCAACCTACATCATAGTCCCAAGTTAAATGTGTCTTATGGGTAAGTGATCATTGCAGGTATAAGTTGTAAGCTACGCAGATGCAATTCAACATAATCAGAAGCAATACAAACTAGACATCATACGGAAAACGCAACCACATATAACAGTTCCAAGTAACAGAAAGCACCTGTGATGGTGGAGTAGGGGACATGTGCTCATCAAGTACACGTATGTTCTGGAAATAGGAACACGTGGCATATTCACAGGCATTATGTGTAAAGTAAGCAGATGCAATTCAAGTTAGAAGCAATACAAGCTAGACATCATACGCAACATGCAACCACATATAATAGTGTCAAGTTAGAGCAAGCACCTGCGATGGTGGAGTAGGGGAGATGTGCTCATCATCTACACAGCTACATTGACTCTCCAGCCTTGTGTTGTCTTGTGAATCTTGTTGGGAGGATGGCGGAGTAGAATCTGTAGAGACCCCCTGTTTGAGTTGCTCCGAAGGACCACCATCATCCACTGCCGGACTAATTTCCTTTAGCTATAATGATTTTGCATTGTGAAGTCAAACCGATAAGAAAAAGGAATACAATTCGCTCTTCAGAACTCATTCATGCATGATACTGACGAACACTACTCGGATGAAAGGCAAACACATGATGTGAGGATGGAATATGTATGAAAAACAGGATGGTGTGACATATTCACACCTATGATGTGGTAACTAAGCAGAAGGCATTTCAACAAAGTAGAAGCACTGCAAGCTAGACACCATATGAAAGATGCAACCAATATCACTCTTCCAAGTTCAAACTGTATGGCGTTTCAACAAATTAGAAGCAGTACATGCTAGAAATCATATGCAAGACACAACCAATATCACAGTGGGAACTTAAAGGTGCCTTATCATAAGTGACTGATGCGGGATATGCAAGAATAGTAGTCTGATGTAGAAACAGGAACACATGTCATATTCACAGGCATTATGTGTAAAGTAAGCAGATGCAATTCAACAAAGTTAGAAGCAATACAAGCTAGACATCATACGCAACATGCAACCACAAATAATAGTGCCAATTTAGAGAAAGCACCTGTGATGGTGGAGTAGGGGAGATGTGCTCATCATCTACACAGCTACGTTGACTGTCTAGCCTTACGTTGTCTTGCGAATCTTGTTGGGAGGATGGCGGAGTAGAATATGTAGAGAACCTCCATTTCATTTGCTTGGAAGGACCACCAGCATCCAATGCCTTGCCAATTTCCTTTAGCTTTATTGATTTTGCATTATGAGGTCATACTGGCAAGAAAAAGGAATATCATTCGCTCTTCAGAACTCATTCATGCATGATACTGACGAACACTACTCTAATGGAAGGCAAAGTCATGATACGAGGATGGAATATGTATGAAAAAATGGACGGCTTGACATATTCACACCTATGATGTGGTAACTAAGCAGAAGGCACTTCAACAAATTAGAAACACCGCAAGACACCATATGGAAGGTGCAATCAATATCACTCTGCCGTTAAAACCGTCTCATCATAGGTGGCGTTTATCAAACTAGAAGCAATACATGATAGAAATCATATTCAAGACGCAAACCAATATCACACTGCCAACTTAAAGGTGTCCCATCATAAGTGACTGATGCAGGATACACAAGAAGAGTAGTTTCATGTAAGAACATGTTGTGATAGACAGATATAGTATCTACCAAAAACAGGAAAGCATGTCATATTCACATGTATCATGTGTAGGCTAAGTAGATGCAGTTTACACTAATTAGGAGAAATACGAGCTAGACACCATATGCAACATGCAACTAGATATCACACTTCCAAGTTAGAGCAAGCACCTTGGATGGTGGAGTAGGGGAGCAGAGACTTGGACCTTGTAATGCACTATCAGTAACAGGAGAATCAGTACAGATTGTCGGGGGTTTGGTGCGACATATGCCAACGGATGGCTTATCATGGTGGGGGAGAGTAGAACGTCGCCGGTGCCTGGAAACGGGATGAGGCGAAGACATGCACACTGGCGAATCTTACCCAGCTTCGGGGCTCTCCGGGGAGATAATACCCCTACTGCTGCTCTGCGGGGTCTCCGCATGATCACTATGGAAAAGTGCTTACACGGTTGCTCCTTGAGCTGTTTTCTGGTGGTAGGAGGGAGCAAGGCTAGCTCTCTCCCTTCCATATGATCTGGCCTAGAGCTAATGGGTTCCAACCCTTTGCATGGGTGCCCTGGGGGGTTTATATAGGCCTACCCCCTAGGGGTACAATGGTAATCCGGCCGGGCGCGGGCCCAACCATCAGTGTCTCTGGCCTCCGTCTTCTCTGCTAACCGCTGGGGCCCGCCGACTGGACGGGTACGGAGCCGACAGGCCGCGCCCGTCGCTGGCGGGTCTTGCCGGCTGCTGATTACTATAGCCGTACTTCTGATGACGCGGGCTTGATCATGAGGTCATGGCAACAGCCCCGCCGCCTTGCGGGCGATCACTGTTGCCACTCCCCATCTCATCTTGATTAATGGCGCGTGGGCCCCGGGGGAGGGCTCGGCCGACTCCCCCGGGCCGACTCCCGACGGGTCCGACTGGTGGTTCTCCCGCCGTCTCCCGAGGTCTCACTGACTGGCGGGCCTTGCTGCCTCCAGGCCGTACAGACAAGCCGTCGTGGGTGCAGGATTCGGCCCTGCGGTGCTGATGTTAGGGCCGGCATGGCAACAATGCCACGCCGCACGGAGATCTTCTGCGGTACGGTGTGCTATGGCCATGCCTGCCCTTGGTGAGGGGCGAGGGTGGGTTTTGCTGTAGCCACGCCCCTGCCTCGTCCCCTTTGATGAGGTCATGGGGTTTGTTGGAGTCGCAGGCCGACTCCCCAAAGTCAGCTTCTCTGGAAGTCGTCCCTGGGACTCGGCCGTGAGCGGGCAGTCGGCCGCCTTGCTGTCGACTCCTCAGGAGGCGGCTCTTTGTCCTGGGGTCTTGAGGGGCGCAGCCTGCCCCGATGTCTTGAAAGGTTACGGGACTCGGGTTGGCCTACCCGTGGCCCATTACCCCAACAGTAGTCCCCGAAGCTGGTGAGGCGCCACGGACGATCGGTCGAGAAGCCTCAGAAGTTTCTCTTTCCGGGTGCTCAACACATGGTCTTTGATTGACTTCTGCCGGGCCGACTAGAAGGAGTCAGACTTGCTCAACTCGGACTCACTCAATTTTGACTCGCTCAATGTTTTGAACGTCGTGGCGGGATTTAAGTGGCATGCTAGCTAAGCCTCCAGGCCGCCGCCCGTTCTTGGCCTGTCACGCGAGGGCACATGGCTAGGCCATCCTGTCAGCCTACGCGCGCGACGGGACATGCCCATAGGCGGGGCCCGCCACTACCGCGCCTCGGCGCCCGAGTGGATCCGTTGCGGCCCTGGTGGACGGTTGGGATTCCCGTGGAGTTACTGCGCGCAGTAACTTTATCGTGGATCGTGGGGGTTGTGGGGTTGTGGGCGCAGTAAATCCCCACGTCCGCCCCCTCGGCTTCGCAGCCCACAAGGCTATAAGTAGGGGGAAGAGGGGGGCACGCGCGCCCCTCCTTCCCACTACTCCTCGTTCTCTTCCTCCTTGCTCTTCTCTTCTTCGCTCCGCCGCACGCCCAAGCTCCGGAGAACGCTGCGGCGACAGCTCGCGATAAGTTCTTCCTCCGCCGCCGCACCTCCCCCAGTGCGCTCCGGCACCTGGGACGGCTCCGAAGTTCATGAAGACCACATTGAGTTCCTCCGCCGGACCCGTCGGCTTCCCGGCGAGGATCGCATGCAGGTGCGTCTTGCGCCGGAGGGGGAGATTTCCCCCGCACCGCAGGAGGGCGAGCGAGTCATCTTCCGCTCGCACTGCCTACGCGGGCTGGGGCTGTCGGCGAGCAGTTTCTTCCGGTCCTTCCTGGAGTTCCACGGCCTCCAGCCGCACCACCTCACCCACAACGTAGTGGTGCTGCTGTCCGTCTTCGTGGCCATGTGCGAAGGCTTCCTGGAGTCCTCCCCACCCTCGAGCTCTGGGGGGAGTTCTTCTTCTCCAAGCTCGGCACCCAGGCTGCGGGCGTGCCGGCTCATTGCGGCGCTTTCATCGTTGTGCGAAGGTCGGGGGCCGACAATCCCTTCCTCTCCATCTCGCTGATCAAGTCGGTGAAGATGTGGCAGAGATCCTACTTCTACATCAAGAACGCCTCCGCGAGGGGAGACTGGGTCAACTTGCCGGCTTTCGAAGCCGTCCCGCCGGCTGGGCGACTGCCCAACTGGTCGTACCGGGCCAAGTCGCTGACGCATGCGGGAGCCGGCACCATCATGCGACTCCGAGTGCTGACGCAGTCAGAGGGTCTGACTGGTCCGGATCTGCTGGCCGCCTTCGTTTCGCGCTGAGTTCTCCCACTCCAAGGCCGCCCTCATATGATATGCCAGATGAGCGGCCACCGCGACCCGAGTCGGATGTGCACCAAGGACATGCCTCACGAAGAGGTGGCCTTCATGGTGAACTATCTCTCGGACAGCAGGCTCCTGGAGGACTGGCGATTCGGCAAGGAGCCGTACTCCCGCGCCAACCCCCCGCCCATGGTGAGTCGCCTTTCTTTTCTTTCTTTGGATTGTATTCTACTTGTCGAGTTTTGTTTTGACCAGTCGACTTTGGTTAGAATCCCCTCCTTCACCCACCAGCTGGCACCTCGGGGCCGGCCCGCGAGTTCCTCGTTGACCGGGCGGAGAGCGACGTCGACGACCCTGATCTGGGGGCGGCGGCTCTGGAAGATGACGCCGAGGGAGGAGTAGGAACAATGGGCGACTTTAGGCCTTCGGCCACTTTCACCAACTGGCCTGACGACGATGCCGAGGGAGAAGTCTCCCCTTGCCATCGGCCAGGAGCCAGCCAGCCTGGCGCGGGTTCTTCGGCCGCGCTGGGCGCTCCAGGCGGCGGGAAGAAGCGCAGGGCCGTGCCGACCTTGTTCGGCAGTTGGCCGAAGAAGCCCAAGGGTTCGGCTGCTGCGACCCGGCGGGACGAGGCGGCCGCGAAGGCCATCCGCTTCCGTAAGGAAGTGAAGAAGCCGCCGTTGTTCTCCTCCTAAGTATTCTGTCTTCAAAGTTTTATTCTTTCTTCGTGATTTGTCTGAGTCTCTGCTTGCCCCTCTTGCTTCAGGGTTCCCCTCTCTCTTGAGAGGGTCACCGCCGCCTCCGTCATGGGGCCATCGGATACGTCCGCCACCACTCGGCGGATTGACCCCGCTGCTGACCTCCGGGAGGCGACGGAGCGGAATGCGCAGGAGAAGCGCAACGAAGAAGAGGCCCTCTGCCTGGAGAAGGCGGAGGCCGACAGGGCGGAGGCCTCCGCTAAGAAAAAACTAGCGGAGGTCGAAGCCGCTGCCGCGGCGAAGCAGCAGGATGAGGAAGCCGCACGCCGCCAGTCGGCAGTGCTTGTCACCCCGTTGAACTCTGCGTCGCCGCCTTCAGAGTTCACGGGGCCGACTGGGGAAGCCGGCAGGGAGAACCCCGTCCTGGAGGGGGAGGGCGGCGACCCCTGTACGCCGGATGCGAACGTTCCGCCGCCGCCTCCGCCTCCGCCGTTGTCTGAAGGTGCGCAGGGCGAGCAGCGGGCGGGCCCTCCGGTGCCGCCGACCGAAGACGAGGCCGTGGCGAGGCTACTCCTCCAAGTCGGTTCGCCAATGCGCCGTCGTCTGGAGAAGGCGACTTCGGTGCCCCGTCCCCTGGAAACCGGTGCTGCCAGCTCGGCGATCCCAGACGCCGAGGCGACGAGCGCCGCGCCCATTGGGTGGGTGCGAGGAGGCGGCACAGGGCCGCTGAACCAGGCGCTTCTGGACGTCCGCGCGAAGCTTCGTGCCGAGGGCGACGCTCTCCAGAATTGCACCAAGGCGTACCTGGCGTCGCGGGCAGCCGTCTGGGTATGTTTTTCCTTTTGGCCTTTGTTTTTCTTGTTCCTCTCTGTGGGGGCGCGCCAGCGCACCCACTGGGTGTAGTCCCCGAGTTTCGGGCTGGATGCTGAGCAGGCGGCTCGGAACTTCAATTGATGAACTTTGGGTATTAACTTTTTGTCTGAAACGCTCGTCGCAGGATTACCACAACCTCCGCGTCACTGCCTTCAACCGTAACGTTGAAGAGCTGGGCAAGCGGACCGCCGATCTGTCAGAGAGCCGGAGTAAGTCCTTTTCCTTCTTCGCAGGGGCGCGCTGGTGCACCCGTGGGCTGTAGTCCCCGAGATTCGGGCCGACTGCTGAGCAGTCGGGCCGGATCTCCCCGGCGACCTTCTTTCTTGGTGGCTTGACGCCTTCTTTCTTTCTTCTTCTCAGGGGCCAATGCTGCTCTTCAACATCAGCTGAGCGACGCCAACTCCGCTTTGCGCGCTAAAGAGGAGGAGTGCAGTAAGCTCGCCACGGAGCGCGATCTGCTGGCCACTCAATTGGCAGAGCAGAAGGAGATGCTTGTGAAGTCGCAGAGGGAGGCGGAGGAGACGGAAACCGCCCTCTTGGCCGAGTTCGCGAGCAAGCACTCCTCCTGGTCTGACAAGGAGGCGCTGCTGTCCTCCGGCTTCCATGAGATTGAAGCCATCATTGATGGTGAGTCTCTTTATTTTCTTTCTTCGAGCTGCCGATTTAAGTCGTGCCGACTCCTTGTTTTTGACTAGCTTCTTTGTTTCTTCGCATCCTTGCAGACTTCTTCCCTGGGCAGTCGTAGGCCGCCATCTAAGCCATCGAGGCTGACTGTGAAGGCCAGAGGGAGGAGGGCGCAGAGATTGCCGCCGATGCCCCCCAAACTCTTGATGAGCACATCCTGAGCATCGAGGCTCGCCTCTGGCCGGCTCACCGGATGTTGCGCCAGCTTCAGCGTGCCGGTGCCCAGGCAATTGCCGCCCTGTGGCCGGATATGCATGCTCCGCGCACCCCCAGCCTGACGGCCGACTGGCTGGAGGTCGCGGCTGGTCGTCTTGAGGCCTGGAAGGGCTCTTCGGCCCGAGCTGGAGCGCGTCGGGCCTTGGAGTTCGTCAAGGCATGGTATCCGGGGCTGGACCTAGACCGGCTGGCCACGCATCGGTCGGAGGCCCAGCCAGAGCTGGTGGCCGCGGAAGACGCCCTCATCAAGCATGCTGCGGCGATCGCCGAGTACACCGACACCAGCATCTTCATCCCCGAGCGGTATGAAGATGGCGAGGAGGTACCGCCGAAGTGGTTTTGGATGAACCCAGACTACGACGAGGACTCGGCGGAGGTGATTGGCTCCAGCGTCGAGGAGGAGGGCGAGGCAGAGGACGGAGGCGAGGCGGAGGCACCAGAAGACGGAGCAGACGGCCAGCCTCAGCTCGACCGTGCCTCCAGCAATGAGCCGCGTGCAACCGACTCGACTGCTGCCGGAGGCGATCAAGCCGAGACTAGCCAGCCGGCCGCCCCGACACCTGGCGCTGGCGCCTCCTCCGACCCTTCGAGTCCGTCTGCTGCTTCCTAAGCTGCCGCTGTATCTTTGTTTTGTCTGCTTCAGTAGTCTTTGAAGAACTTTGTTAATTCGCACAATTCCACCCGCAGGGTGTATTTTGAACCTCTACTCGACAATTCGGCCAAGGGACTATGTTATGTAAATATATATATCTATATTTTCTTGCTCATTGTTCTTTTGGCTTTTTTCCTTTGCCGCTTTCTCTTAGTTGCCTGCCTTGCCAATCGGACGGCCGCTCTGCAGACTATCGCTGGATCAAGTGCTAGGCTACTTTGAGAAAGTAAGTACTTAGCCATTTTCAAGAATTTTTGAGCAGGTTAGATAGAAGACGGCAATCCGACTATCCGAGAGTCGGTTTGCGAGAAAGGCTGGAAGCTGTCTTGAGCTATGTTTTATGCTTTGAGTCCTTAGCCATTTTTCATGCGAATGCCCATTCTACCTTACTGCTGCCCACCGTACAGTCGCTTTGCGAGCTGCCGCTTCTGACAGGAGACGGTTTAGGCATTTACGCAATACTTGTCCGACTGCAGGAAGCATTTCATAGTGCAAGGCGGCAAGTCCCCGGGCCGACTTGTCGAGCCCGGTGCCAAGCGGCATAAAAAGGAGTAACATACTCGTAGTCATAATTTTTATCATACAGACAAAAGAGGGCAGTCCCCGAGCTCGCCTCGGAGGGCCCGAAGTCTTGGTACTTTAATACAAAAGGTAGCGTGGTAGATACTGCATCAACTGTAAAATCTTCGGAGGAGATTTGCATTCCATGGCCACTCTGTCTCCTTGCCGGAGTCGTACCTCTTGTGTGCTAGAGGCTTCTGAGCGTCGATCAGGTAGTAGGAATCGTTGCCCAGTACTTTGCTGATGATGAAAGGGCCTTCCCAAGGCGCCGACTGCTTGTGCTGGCCGGCTGTTCGCTGGATCAGCCGGAGAACAAGGTCGCCTTCTTGGAAAGATCTTGGCCTGACCTTCCTGTTGTGGTATCGGCGCAGGCTCTGCTGGTAGATGCTGGACCGGCTGAGTGCCAAAAGCCGGCCCTCTTCCAGCAGATCGACGCCGTCTTGTCGTCCTTCTTCTGCTTCCTCCTCTGTGTACAAGGTGACTCGTGGGGAGTCGAACTCTATGTCCGTTGGGATGACGGCTTAGGCACCGTAGACGAGGAAGAAGGGCGTGAAGCCGGTTGACTTGTTTGGTGTCGTGCGCAGACTCCAGAGGACGGCTGGCAGCTCGTCGAGCCAACAGCCAGTCGAGCGCTCTAGAGGCTCGATCAACCGAGGCTTGATGCCGGACAGGATGAGGCCGTTTGCTCGCTCCACTTGGCCGTTTGACTGCGGATGGGTGACGGACGCTAGGTCCAGTCGGATGCCCTGTGTTGCGCAGAAACGGGCCAAGGCGCCTTTGGCAAAATTTGTGCCGTTGTCGGTGATGATGCTATGTGGTACGCCGTACCGAATTGTGATATCGGAGATGAAAGTTACAGCAGTCGGACCGTTCAGCTTCTTCATTGGCTTTGCTTCTATCCACTTGGTGAACTTGTCCACTGCGACAAGTAAGTGAGTTAAACCACCTCGTGCTGTTTTGAATGGTCCCACCATGTCTAGACCCCAAACTGCAAAAGGCCAGGCAATGGGAATGGTCTTGAGTGCAGAAGCTGGCTGGTGCGGCTTGGAGCTGAACTTCTGACACCCTTTGCATTTTTGGACCAGCTCCTTGGCCTCTTCCAAGGCAATTGGCCAGAAGAAACCGTGTCGAAAGGCTTTGGCGACGAGTGCTCTTGAAGCCGCATGGTGGCCGCACTCGCCTTGATGGATGTCTTTGAGAATCGCTTGGCCTTGCTCTGGCTCTACGCAGTGCTGGTAGACACCAGTGATGCTGCGCCTGACCAGCTCTCTGTTGACTATGGTGTAGGCTGCCGCCCAACGTTGTATTTGCCGAGCTGAAGTTTCATCCGTCGGTAGCTCTTTGTTCACCAGGAATTTGAGGATGGGCTGGGCCCATGAGGGTGCTGCTACTTCTTCGACTGCCAGAACTGCCACTTGGACGAGGGCGGTTGGGCTAGGAGGCGGCGGGGTGGAGTCAACAGCCGCTTGCTGGGTTGTTGAAGTCCCCAGGCCGACTGGCGCGGTCCTTGGGCCGAGTTCTGGAGTCTTCGAGTCCGCCACCGCAGTCCCCGGGCTGGATTTGGCTGTGGCAGCTTTGGGGTCTTCCGCCAAAATCCTCGTTCCAGCTGCCGGAGCTCTGGAGTCGGATCCGACGTCTTCGGGAGGAGCTGGCACAAAAATGGAGTTTGATTCTGGTGAAGGCTTGACAGACGGCTTGAGGAGGCATTGAAGGGCGACACCAGATGGTATTGCTTGGCGGGTAGAGCCGATTCATGCTAATGCATCTGCTTGGTCGTTGTCATTCCTTGGCACATGGAGGAACTCGCACCCTTCGAAATACCCGCTGAGTTACTGCACGAGGAAACGGTAGCTCGCCATGTTTGCATCTTTCGCGTCCCAATCGCTAGATGATTGCTGGACCACTAAGTCCGAGTCGCCATAATACAAGATCCGGCGGATGCCAAGCTCTTTAGCAAGCCGGAGCCCGTGAATGAGCGTGACTCGTACTCGGTGACGTTATTGGAGGCGGCGAAGTGGATTTGCAGCGCATACTTGAGCTTGTCGCCTTTGGGAGAGGTGAGGACGACGCCGGCTCCCAAGCCAGTGCGCATCTTGGAGCCGTCGAAATGCATCCGCCAATGGGTGGAATCAGGTGCTGGAGGTAGGTACTGGGTCTCAGCCCAGTCGACGAGGAAGTCGACCAGTGCTTGTAACTTGATGGCGGTGCGGGGATGGTAGTGGATGGTGTAAGGAGCCAGCTCTATGGCCCACTTGGCCACTCGGCCAGAAGCATCTCGGCTACCAATGATCTCGACAAGCGGGGTCGTGCAGACCACCGTGATTGGATGCTCCTGAAAGTAAGGCTTCAATTTCTTGGCAGCAAAGTGTACGCCATAGCACATCTTTCTGGTAGTGGTGGTAGTTCTACTTGGAGGTCGACAGTACCTCGCTCAGGTAATATACCGGTCTCTGGACAGGCAGCGCCTTGCCTTCCTCCTTGCGCTCCACTACAATGACCGTGCTGACTACTCGGCTAGTGGCGGCGATGTACAGGAGCATAGGTTCCTTGGGAGTCGGAGCCGCCAGGACAGGTGGAGTAGTCAACATCTTCTTCAACTGGTGAAAAGCTTCGTCTGCCTTATGGTTCCACTCGAAAAAAGTGGTCTTCTTCATGAGTTGGTACAAGGGGAGAGCTTTCTCGCCCAGCCAACTGATGAATCGGCTGATGGACCCCAAGCAGCCGGTGAACTTCTGCACATCCAGCAGTCGGCTGGGTACCTCCATTCTCTCAATGGCCTTGATTTTTACTGGGTTGCATTCTATGCCGCATTCAGAGACCAGGAAGCCAAGGAGCTGGCCGGCTGGTACTCCGAAGACACACTTCTCGGGGTTGAGCTTGATCTAGAACCGGCGCAGGTTCTCAAAGGTCTCCTTGAGGTCTTCCAGCAGTGTCCCATGCTTTTCCGTCTTCACCACCACATCGTCCACGTAAACATGGGCCTTCCTGCCGAGCTGCTTGAGGAGGCACTTCTGCATACAACGCTGAAAGGTGGCGCCGGCATTCCTTAAGCCGAACGTCATGGTGAGGTAGCAGAAGGCTCCAAACGGCGTGATGAAGACAGTTTTCAGTCTGTCAGCCATGTTTAGCTTGATCTAGTGATATCCTGAATATGCATCCAAAAAACTCAACAGCTCGCATCCGGCTGTGGAGTCTATCACCTGATCGATTCTTGGTAGAGCAAACGGGTCCTTGGGGCAGGCCTTGTTGAGGCTCGTGTAGTCAATACACATTCGCCACTGCTTGTTCTTCTTCAGTACCAGGACCGGGTTTGCTAGCCATTCTAGAAAAGAACACTTCCATAATGAAGCCGGCTGCTAGGAGTTGGGCTATCTCTTCTCCGACAACTCTTCTCTTCTCTTCTGATAAGCGCCGCAGGGGCTGTCTGACCGGCTTTGCATCAGATTGGACATGTAACTTGTGCTCGGCGAATTCCGTCGGTACACCTGGCATGTCTTTGGGGGACCATGCAAAGATGTCTCGATTCTCATGGAGGAAATCGACGAGCTCGCCTTCCTATTTGCTGTCGAGGTTTGCACCTACGACGGCGTACCTCTCTGGGTGCTCCGGATCCAAGGGTATCTTCTTTGTCTCTTTGGCCGGTTTGAATGAACCTTCAGCCTCTGACTCTTTTGGGTTGGGCGACACCTCAGGCTGCTTGCCGGCCATCGCCACAACTCGCTCAAGGAGCCGCTTCTTAGCCGCGATTACCAAGGACTCAGCCAGCAGACAACTCTCTGCTGCGCAAGCAGACGACTTCCGGTAGTCGCCAGCCACAGTCAGAATTCCCTTGGAACTGGGCATCTTCATCTTGAGGTAGGCGTAGTGGGGGACCGCCATGAACTTGGCCAAGGCAGGTCGGCCAAGCAGCGCATGGTATGGGCTCTCAAGATCCACTACCTCAAACCAAACAAGCTCTCTACGGAAGTGATCTTTGTCCTCAAAGAGGACGTCCACCAGGATCTTGCCGATTGGCGAGCAAGAAAGCCCAGGAACAATGCCGTGGAAAACAGTTCGGCTGTTCTGAAGTTGTCTTTTCTTGATCCCTAACTTCTCCATGGTGTCCTTGTACAGGATATTGATGCTGCTGCCCCCGTCTATCAGAACTCGCGAGAAACGCGTGGCTCGCTTGTCCATAGCAAAGGTGGTGTCCAGGACCAAGGCGTAGGAGCCCGGACTCGGCATCACCTCTGGGTGGTCAGCCCTGCTCCAGCTGATGGGCTTCTCAGACCAGTGCATGAACTCTGGCGTCTCTGACGCTACCGTGTTCACCTCTTGTCACTGCAGCCGCCTGCTGCGTCGATCATCAGCCACACTGGTGAACACCACATAGGCTCCATGCTCTTCAGGTTATTCATCTTGTACTGCACCGACTGGCCTGACAGCCGGCTCCTGGGGCGGAGGCGGAGGCGGCTGCCCAGCAGGCGGGGGAGGCAGGAGGCCGTCTCCCTTGGCAATCCTGGTGAGCCAGTGGCACTTCCGGGTGGTGTGATTCGACGGCTTTGCGCCGCTGTGGAACTTGCAAGGTCCATCCAAGGTCTGCTCATAGGAGAAGGCCGGCAACCAGTTTGGCTTGCCGCCTTTCTGTCGCTTGGGTGGGGGCTGCTCTTCTGGCTGCTGGGCTTCAACGGTCACGACCTGCCGGCTGTTGGAAGCCAGCTGTGGGGCCTTGCACTTGTTGTCGCCCTGCTGTTGTCGCCGGCCGGCATCTGCCTCCGAAGTTCTTGGAGCTTGAGGAGCCACTTTGCCAGTTGTGCTGATTTGAATTTCCGCCTTCATGGAGGAGTCGGCCGTGGCATACTTGTCCGCTATGATCAGCAGCTCGTCGAGGGTTTCTGGCTCGTCGCAAAGGAGCTTGTGCTTGACGAGGGTACCTTCTCTGCACCCGGCCGTGAAGTACTCGATAGCCTGCACCTCGTGCACGCCCTCGCAGGAGTTCCAGAGCTCGGCCCAACGCGTGAGGTAATCACGAGTAGACTCGTCGGGGCCTTGCACGCACAAGGAGAGCTGACGAGGCTTGGGAGGACGCTTTTACGTGCTGGTGAAGTTGAGGACGAACGCTTCAGTGAAGTCGACCCAGCTGTTGATGCTGCGGGGCTTTAGGCTATTCAGCCATGTCCGGGCCGTGCCCTGGAGCATGAGCGGAACGTACTTTACGGCGACACGCTTGTTGCCATTTGCTATGCTGACAGCCGTGGAGTAGTCGACTAGCCAGTCTTCCGGCTTCACGGAGCTGGTATACATTGGCGTGTCTCTTGGGAGCGTGAACCCTCTGGGAAAGGGCTCGTCCTGAAAGCGGGGCCCGAAACAAGGCGGACCCAGCTCGTCTTCTTCTTCCAGTGCTAAGGATCAGTGGAGTCGGTCGATCCGGTAGCGGGCTCGTTCTCTCCAACTCCCTCTCGGCGGCCAAGGCGGTCACCGAGAGTCGGATGGTCAACAGGCGGCGGGGAGACTCGCCTCTCCTTGCGGGGAGGTGGAGGCGGACAGTCGTCCCGTCGTTCCACTGCTCTTGGGCGGCCATCTCGGTCGCGCTCTATGGTAATGCGAGTCTGACCATGGCTGACAGTCGGCTCCTTGTCTCTTCTTCCTCAGGCGCCGCTAGTCGGTGTCCGAGACGTCGCGCCTTGATCTCGGTGAAGGTCGTCGATGGGCCGTTGAGGCACCTCCGCATGGAAGTCGACCTCATTCTGTGCGGCAGCCCTGTCAAGAAGCCGCTGGAATCGCTCCATCATGAGGCGGCGTTCTTCGCCCTCGAAATTGTCCAGCTCGTCCGCCGCTTCCTCGGCGGCTCGGATGTTCTCTGCTGGTGTAGCGTACACAGGTCGGCTTGCCCCAAACAGGTTGGCCATGGCTACGCCACGCTGCCGGACCGCGCCAAGGCGGCTGGGCTCCGCCGGGGCCGGCGAGCCGCCGACGGCGTGATCCATCTCCCGCTGTTAGGCTTCTGACAAGCGCCTCATGCTGGCCAGCTTCTTCGCGCCTTCAACGAGCTGAAGGTGGCGCGCCTCCCAGCGTCAGCGTCTTCCGGAATGGGCGCAGTTAGGTCTTGCAGCGCCGCGCCGAGTGAGTCGGGTGCTCCTCCGCCGGTGAACTCGTCATGACTGATGACTAGCACCTCAATGATGGTGCTTCCGTCGCTCTCTGCGTGAGGGAGAGGTTCGTCGTAGACCACCACGTTGGTGGGGAACGCGTCGAGCGACGCGGTGTCGGAGTCGACCAGCATCGGGTCGGTGGAGCCTACGGACTCCAAGTCTACGGCAGGCTCGCCGGAAACGTGGAGTTGACCGAGGAGGCCCGCGAGGAGGTTCTTGGGGCCGCCCGTGCCTGCGTTGGATGCAGGTTCGTCAGAAAGGCGGACCTCACCGACGAGTTCGGCCAAGGAGTTGACCGCGCAGGCGATCTCGATGCCGCTTAGCGCGTCGCGCAAACTCCATCTGGCATGCCTGGCTGGCTGCGCTCGCCAGGGAGGAAAAAGGGTTCCCGTCCAGAACAAATCTCCGGACGGCGGTGCACCAGGCCCCACAGTGGGCGCCAAATGTCGGGGGTTTGGTGCGACATATGCCAACGGATGGCTTATCATGGTGGGGCGAGTAGAACATCGCCGGTGCTTGGAAACGGGATGAGGCGAAGACATGCACGCCGGCGAATCTTACCCAGCTTTGGGGCTCTCCGGGGAGATAATACCCCTACTACTGCTCTGCGGGGTCTCCGCATGATCACTATGGCAAAGTTCTTACACGGTTGCTCCTTGAGCTGTTTTCTGGTGGTAGGAGGGAGCAAGGCTAGCTCTCTCCCTTCTATATGATCTGGTCTAGAGCTAATGGGTTCCAACCCTTTGCATGGGTGCCCTGGGGGGTTTATATAGGCCTACCCCCTAGGGGTACAATGGTAATCCGGCCGGGCGTTGGCCCAACCGTCAGTGTCTCTGGCTTCCGTCTTCTCTGCTGACTGCTGGGGCCCGCCGACTGGCCAGGTATGGAGCCGACAGGCCGCGCCCGCCGCGGGCGGGTCTTGCCGGCTGCTGGTTACTGTAGCCGTACTTCTGATGACGCGGGCTTGATCATGAGGTCGTGGCAACAGCCCCACCGTCTGGCGGGCGATCACTATTGCCACTCCCCATCTCATCTTGATTAATGGCGCGTGGGCCCCGGGGGAGGGCTCGGCCGACTCCCCCGGGCCGACTCCCGACGGGTCCGACTGGTGGTTCTCCCGCCGTCTCCCGAGGTCTCATTGACTGGCGGGCCCTGCTGCCTCCAGGTCGTATAGACAAGCCGTCGTGGGTGCAGGATTCGGCCCTGCGGTGCTGATGTCAGGGCCGGCATGGCAACAGTGCCACGCCGCACGGAGATCTTCCGAGGTACGGCGTGCTATGGCCATGCCTGCCCTTGGTGAGGGGCGGGGGTGGGTTTTGCTATAGCCACGCCCCTGCCTTGTCCCCTTTGATGAGGTCATGGGGTTTGTTGGAGTCGCAGGCCGACTCCCCAAACCCGGCTTCTCTTGAAGTCGTCCCTGGGACTCGGCCGTGAGCGGGCAGTCGGCCGCCTTGCCGCCGACTCCTCAGGAGGCGGCTCTTTGTCCTGGAGTCTTGAGGGGCGCAGCCTGCCCTGATGTCTTGAAAGGTTATGGGACTCAGGTTGGCCTACCCGTGGCTCATTACCCCGACACAGATGCTCCATTTACGTTGCCGCAGAGGACCACCATCACTGCCTTCCTTACTCTTTTCCTTCCTCTTTCTTGATTTTTCCTTGTCAAGTCAAACCCACAAGAAAAAGGAATAAAATTTGCTCTTCAGAACTCATTGATGCATGATACTGACGAACACTACTTTCATGTAAGGCAGCCGCATGATAGGAGGATGGAATATGTATGAAAAGCAGGACGGCGTGACATATTGACATGTATGATGTACAAAGTGTAAACTAAGCACAAGGTGCCTGAACTTGTTAGAATCGATGCAAGCTAGAAACCTTATGAAAGATGAAACCAATCTCACTCTGCCAAATTAAAAGGGTGGCCGAACAAATGTATTTGACCAAATTAGAAGCAATACATGGCAACAGGCTAGAAATAATATGCAATATGCAATGAATAAAGGTGACTCATCGTAAGTGATTGATGCAGGATACACAAGAGAGGTAGTTTCATGTAAGAATAAGGTTAACACATAGATGTAGTGTGTACCAAAAATAGGAAGGCATGTCATATTCACAGGTATAGTGTGTAAACTAAGCAGATGCAATTTACCCTAATCAGAAGCATTACAAGCTAGACACCGTATGCAACATGCAACCACATATCACACTGTGAAGTTAGAGCAAGCACTTGTGATGGTGGTGTAGGGGAAGTGTGGTCTTCAGGTACAGAGCCACGTTCAATATCTTCATTTAGGCTTGCTGTTTCTTGAGAATCATGTGGAGAGGATGAAATTGCATTCTTTATAAGAGTATTGCGTCTCATATTAACCCACGCACGTGACTGTCTCATCATAAGCGATAGACGCAGGATACACAAGAACAGTAGTTTGATGTAAGAACATGGTGTGATAGGCAGATGTAGTATGTACCAAAAACAGGAAAGCATGTCATATTCACAGGTATAATGTGTAAGCTAAGGAGATGCAATTTAACAAATTAGGAGCATTGATGAGGGATACACAAGAAAAGTAGTTTGATGTAAGAACATGGTTAATAGAAAGACGTAGTATGTACCAAAAACAGGAAGGCATGTCATATTCACAGGTATAATGTGTTAACTAAGCAGATGCAATTTACCCTAATTACAAGCATTACAAGGTAGACACCATATGAAACATGCAACCACATATCACACTGCCAAGTAAGAGCAAGCACCTGCGATGGTGGTGTGGGGGAATTGCGGTGATCAACTAGAGAGCTACGTTGACTATCTTAATTTAGCCTTGCTGTTTCTTGAGAATCATGTGGGGAGGATGACACTACACTCTTTAAACGAGTAGGGAGTCTCACAGTAACCCACTCGGGTGACTGTCTCATCATAAGTGATTGACGAGGGATACAAAAGAGCATTAGTTTGATGTACGAACATAGTTAATAGACATATGTAGTATGTATCAAAAACAGGAAGGCATGTCATTATCAAAGGTATAATGTGTAAAGTAAGCAGATGCAATTTAACCAAATTGGGAGCAGTACAAGCTAGACACCATATGCAACATGCAACCACATTTGATAGCGCAAAGTTAAAGCAAGCACCTGGGATGGTTGTGTGTGGCAATTGAGATCATCAACTACAGATCTATGTTTACTGTCTCCAACTGCTGACACTGCACCCATTAGAGCACTGAAACACTTAGTGCTTATCTTCGAATTACACTGGAGCGACTTCTGTCTTTTCTTTTCTGCATTCATAACACTGCGTCAGAGTCTGAAATACCCATACATAAAAAAACAATAGTGTGAGTATGGGTGAAGTGTGTGCACAATTAGTACAGTGTAAAGGTAGCAGATAGCAGGTCGGTGAGAAATAAATGACGGGAGACATATGATAGCTCTACAACATGCATGGCACACTAAATTACTACCAGATTCTATGAAAATAACAGTCGACTAAAAGCAAATAGGTTAGTCCATTTTTTCTGCACCGTCCGATGTACAAAGAACGGGTAGATCTCCTTCATCTACCTCCAGCCAGTCAGTGTTGATGATCTTCCTCGAACCGCCAGCGACCACCGGCCTAGTATTCCTCCCTTGCCTGCGCCCTCCCCTCGACCTCACCGCACCGCCGATCTTGGCGCCGCCCCCAGGCCATCCATTCAAGCACCGCTGACCTCTAGATCAGGCGCAAGCAGCTCCTACGCCCCACACCCCTATGATAGACACCAATGCGCCGCTTCCCCGGGGAACAGGCGGACTAGGTGCTCTGCGCACCTAAGCGGGTGCTGCTTCTTTTAATTACGGTTCGACTGACCTTGAATTGAAATCCAGGCGGGCTACTGACCTCTAGCAAAGGTGAAATAGTAAAAGGGAGGAAACCTTGTGCATTTAGTATCATGAAGAAGATGCAGTAAGAAGCGGTCAACTAGTTTCTTTCGTGGGATGAATACGGTGTGAGCGGAGACATAAGATTTGCACGAATAAGGGAAGAGGAGTACCTATTTCTGCTGGCAGTGCTGTGTCCTCCTTCTGTTTTTCCGACGATCTTCTTGTTGTTCGCCGAAAACTAGAAGTTGTGGAGGACAGTGCAGCCTTGGACGAACCCATGGCCAAGTTGTTGAGTGTGGTGCGGTGGCCGTCTGTCGGCGGTGGGGAAGCAAATCCGAGGCAGCGGACGACGGTGTAGCGGGAACAGCTCCGGTGGGGTGGATGGTTGCGACAGTGGAGCCGTGGCAGTGAGGCGCAGGACGGCATGGTCGGAGTGGTTCTGGTACGGCACACGTCGGCGTCGGCGTCGTGGAGGCAGCTCTGCCTTGGCTTCAGCCGCTAAGTCCTTGAGGGTGTTGCAGTTGCGGTTGCGTTGGACGACGATGTTGGGGTACCGGCTCCAGCATGATGGAGGAGGGCGGCGGTGGATTGGTCACTATGGGGTGGAGGACAGAGGAGGCTGGGGTTTCGCGGCTGGTGGGGAGGGCGTTTTCGCGCCCACGGAGTATGAATGGGGAAACGGAGGGAGGCGGGGAACTAAGGGGGAACAATGTTTCGGTTTGAGACGCGCTTGTTTGAAATTTGGAGAAAGTTACAAACTTTGATGCCATCTAAAATTTTGGACATATTGCAGGTTGGGGGTAGGACAGTCATGTCAGGTCCCAAATGTGGTGGGATAGATTTCGTCCGAGCGCATGGGTAGGCGCCCACAGCGTATGAATGCTTCTCGGAGGCGGTTGAGACTAGCTTCTTGGTGAAGTTACAAACCTACCCCGGTTTAGACATTTGGACATCGGGCCGATAGGCTACACGGGCCAGAGTCAGGACAGTAATTTCCTACCACAAAAACATTAGTCTCGCGCGGTTTTGGGTGACCAGAGGCCTATTTGGCACTTCGTTCAATATTTGGGAGCAGAAGCATTAACGTTTTCGGTTCTCTTGAATTGAACTTTTAGGATTTGTCAAACTTCACAAATCTTTACTCTTGAAAATCCTAAAGCTATGATTATTTTGGAATGGAGGGGGTACATTTGAATATACACTGTACATGAGTATATATTAAAAAATATGCAACTTACCTCAGTTCATGCATGGTTCCAGATATAATCTCCTTGGTTGAAAAAAAGTTAGATATGCATATGAATATATCTAGCATGTTCAAAATCACAACAAAGATTGATGCCCCCATTTACATCTGATTTACTAATGCCATTATCTCGGGTTCAAATAGATGAATGCACTTCCTATGAATTCGAATCTTCGAAACCCCCTTTATGTTGAATTCGACATGTATTCTATTTCGTAGCTAGCAATTTGGAATGTATCCATGCAAGTGACAAATGTATAAAGTGCTTCACACTAACAACATGGAGTGCACTAATTAATGTTTATATATGAATTGCAAAAGCATCCATTGCCTGTATTTCAATCCGCTCTCACTCTATGAATCGATAATATGAAATAAACACATGCACATGCTAGAATTCAATAGAGTATGGGTGTCTGATAGACCTATTTTCGTCCATAGGCAATTTGCAAAATTCATGATCTCATCCAAAAATAATAATGCCATTTATATTTTAATTTAATGCGTAGAACCACCTTTTACACGTAGATGCACTATGCCTCGCCCCGTTCTCACAAACACGTTATAAATCTCTCTATCTAACGCATAAGTGCACACACTTTATATGCATCAGCATTTCTCTTTCACACATGCTCACAATCTCTCTCAGGGTGTCGGGGTGTATCATGCACATGCTCTCTCTGTTTCTCTCTCTCTCTCTTTCTGACTACTATGTACCACTCTTTTCACTAATCTTAGTTGGAAAACACTATTTCTCTCACATGCATATATACACATGCACGGTCTCTACTAGCCCTCTATACGCACATATATGTGCCTACGTGTCTCCCGCACGCACATTATCTTTAGGCCTCTCTCGCACACATTGCCCCCCCCCCCCGACACACCTCTCTCTTAGTAGTTCGCAGATATGATTTCATCATATCATTCGGTAGGATATCCCTGGCTGTTAGGCTGGATGGTAATACGAGGCAAAGTTTTACCCTAGTTTGGATCGGACCCTTGCAGTTGAAGAAAGAGCCTACTCCTGGTACTGTATATTAATGATAGGGGTGTGTACAAAGTACACGTGAATACCAGGCATTGTGCGTGTGTGTATACTATCGATGAACTAGCCCCCAAGCTTGTATATCATGCTAAGGGCCTAGGGTTACAAATCATATATAGTCGGCTTATCACCAATGGGGATAGAGTCCTCCGCGACTCTGGTAGTTTTGTGTTGTACGCTGAGTCCTCCACATGGGTCTTCATATAACACGTCTCGGTCCAACCTATATGTGGCGCAGGATGGAACCGACCCATGAGTCTTCATGTTGACCCACCACAACTAGAAATGATGTGCCCACCACACCACACACGCAATCGGCCACTAAGAAAATAAGCATATACAATAGTACAACGGTATCTAGCTCACGACACGTCTCGATATTTTGTTGATGACAATGACGGACTTTGCATTTGATGCGTGCTCCGTATTTTGTTGACGACACTTACGGTCATTGTATTTGAAGCGAAAGCACGATATGGTCACTGGACTTCAGAATAAGCTCATCACAGTCACCACATACATTTTGTCGTGCTAACCAACATGTGGTTGGATGGTTAGAGGACAGTGGTTTCTCGAGCCCACCAAGGTTAACGTCCCGGCGCTCGCATTTATCTTGTGTTAATTTTAGTATTTTCCGGCGATGTACGTTCAGTGGAAGGAGATGTTCCACTCGACTACGAGGCACCTATGGTGACTTCGTAAAATCTCAAGATCATATATGTTGGCCCACTCTCTCGAAGGTGCTCATAGGGGTAGGGTTCGCGTGTGTGCGCTTATAGCGGTGAGTGCATGCGCGTATATATGAGCCCTTGCGTCTGTACCGTGTTAAACAAATACATATCATGATTATACGGTCACTGGCTCACACGTACAACTCCGTATTTTGTTGATGACACAATCAATTGACCAGTCAAACTTTCCACGCGGCGCAACTAGTGTTGCACCATCGGGGCGCGTAACCGTGGGGCCCACCTGTCAGCCCGTATATGAAAGAAATAAATGGTAGTTTGAGTCTGTACTATGTTAATAAAATAGGAGTACATTTTACGGTGATCATACGGTCACTGGCTCACCATACAGCTCCGTAATTTGTTGATAACACGATCAATTGACCAGTCAAACGGTCCACATTCAGTAGCGCACATTACCATAGGGCCCACTCGTCAGCGCGTATATGAAGGACAGAAATGGTAATAAATTAGTGGTCGGTGGGTATTCAAAGTCATGAGACCTCTGGTTGGCAGTCACCGGCGGTTGGGGGGGCGTTCATTGGGCGGTGGGGTGGGGATCCCCGGAGAAAAAGCTTGGCGGGGGGGCAGAGGGATGGCCGGTGCAGCGGCGGACCGGTGGTGGGGAGTGGTTTTGGGGAGGGCGGGCCGGCCGCGGGCGGCGGGGGCTGGCGGTTCGGCCGGTGGTGGCTGGCGGCTCAGGGGGGTGGAGTTTGATGATAAACTGGAGGCCCTTGATTTCGTATCCAACAGCTGGAAAATCTAATGACCAGAGATGAAAAAGTCAGTCGACTGACGTGTAGCCTCCCCCGCATGTACACATGCACGCACGCAAGACACGCACGCATGTAGGCATGCAACACTGACACGTACACACGCACGCGTGCTGGCGTGCAACACTGACATGTACACGTGCACTCACAAACACACGCATGTACGCACCCATGCATGCAACACTGAAACGTACCCCTTGCACACACACGCAACACTCGCACGCCTGCATGCACACAACACATGACGCAAGACACACTCTCAACCCATACGTGCATGCACCCTTTGTTAAGGACATGGATTGTTATGGGTATTAATCAATCTTGTCTGTGATAAGCAGAACATTGATGTTTACAGCGGTCTTTATGAATCACAACGTATCGAATGTGCTATCAACATAGTAGGCTTATCTACATGAAAAAAGATGATGTCACACTCAATGAACAATCATCAGTTTATGAAATGCTCACTTCTGACCGCCTTGGCCCACCAAAGGTTCCTCTGCTGTGCGCTGCCTGCGTTGGGTCACTGACATGCAGGCCATGCACCCAAAGAGCCCACACGTCAGTGGAAGAACGATGCGGTGTCCTAGGTCAGAGTCGAGGGCGCCACTCGCGGCACGCTCGGCTGAACACGCCTCCTTGCCGCATTCAAACGCCTCCATGAAACCCACCCGTTTAGAAGCCGAGAAACCCACTCTGGACACACATCCGTTCATGACCGGGCCGGCGTTAAACGCAACGCCGGCCGAGCTCCTCCCGTCCGCCGTCTATTTAATCTCCTATTTAAACAAGGCCAAACGCCGGCCAAGAATCGCACACCTCCACCGCTCCCCTATCTCCTCCACCATTTTGTCCACTCTTACAATGGCTTACAAAGAGTAGTTATTCCGCATCCAAGCCGACTGGGTAGCCTGCCGGATACAAGCTATGCAGCTCGCTGATCCACCTCCCTCCCCTCGCTTGACGGAGCCAGTTGCCACCCCAAGCCGGTGCGCGGTTCAGCAACTCGCCGCTCCAGGCCAGCTCGACGAGGAGCGGCGCACGGGCGTCATTGCTGCCATACATGCCGCCGCCTCGTACCGCATCTCCCGTTTCTATGGCCGAGACTCCCATGCCGGCGGCCACGCCATGCAAGCAGCGACAGAATCCGGGTGCGCGGAGAGTGACGAGTTGGTGGCCAGCGCCTCCGCGTCCGCCGCCATCATCGAGGAGAAGTAGAACACCGGAGGCCGCCGCCGCTTGGGTCCCATGAAGGCCACCGCGGAGGCGACGCCGGCGTACACAGTAGGTGTCTTGCCGGATCCTTTTGTTGCGAGGACCTTTGTCAACCCCGCATGGGCTCCACGGAAGAGGGGAATGTTTGGATGAACTCGAGCCGGTGCCGGGCATGGCAAAGTAGTGGCCAGTGATGAACTCGAACCGGTGCCGGCCACCGTCATCTTCGGCACCAGCCAATGATATCAGTTGGGCAGTGGGGAAGCAAGCCGTCCTTTGCGTTGAAGCAGACACCTCCGGGGCTCCCGGCAGTCTGGTGATCGTGCTGCCGGACATGAGGAACACGAATCGATCGGCGAGCGACCATTTAGGCCAGGTATTATATACCTGTGCTGTCCAGAACTAGCACCGCGTAGTTCATTTGAATATAATGAAATCCGTCATGTTTGTATGAAAATCTGGTATTTTATATGATTTCCGTCATTGTTTATATGAAATATCAGTTTGTCTACGTGTTTGCCTGAATTTCATCCGGTTGGTTGAGTTGCTGTCATAATGTGTGCAGCTACGGTTGGATGGCGTAATTTGTGGGTCGCCGGTCGGTCTGCGGGCGGCTCAGGCGGCATTGCGGGACAAAAAAACACAGCTCGTGTGAGCTCGTCTCCAACGTGCGCGCTGGAGGATGCATGACAGCATGAGCATCCGAGCCATTCCTCGTTCATCGGTGGCAAAGGCACCGGTGGACAAAAGGGTCGCTAATACTTTGGCTACCCCGGGCAAGATCCAAACAGCCCCTCCCAACAGATTCAAATCCCTCGTCCGCCGTGGAATTTTGCCATGTGTTGTTTTCATGGACTAGCAAGATGCCCGTGCATTGCACGGAACATCAAGATGCATTTTTTACAAACTCCCGCATGCATGCTAGGGATAATTAATGTCCTCCTTTGCTAGTACCACGAGGCAAACACCATTAATATTGCATTGATTAGTGTTAGTGGCCTTGTATATCTGCAAATTGTAATTTTGATAGTGGCCCCTTGTATATAAAAATGGTGGGAGAAAGATGAGAGATAAGGTGAGGAGGAGTGGGGCGTGGTGGTGACTGGTTGTCGGACTGGGCGGAGGCATGGGGATGGACGACGCATTATGTCTAGGTTTGTATCTCTCTCACACACACCCACGTAGGTGGGGGATGTGCACGAAGAGAAGAGGTGCACGCACAGCGCACATACTCCCGTCTCTTTCCCAACCACACCCGCGCGGGTACACGGTGGAGCTCATTTCTGTATGAGAAAGGCAGCCCACATGGTAATTTGGCACGTGTACTGGTTGTCCACTTGGTGGAGGGAGGATTGTCTACCATGGGTGAACAAACAAATTGCGACTTGACGCGTTATGTTAAATTAAAAAAAAGGCAAACCATGTGGGGCCTACCTTAGAGGCAAGGCTCTATACACTGGAGTACTTTTGTTGTGCCCCGTCAACTCGCAGAACGAGGAGAAGCTTAGTATGCCATCTCCCCCGCCCACGGGTGCGGTGGCTCGTAGGATGAGGTGAAGCTTGCTTAGTAGTAGTAGTACTACTACTACTACTACTACTACTACTACTACTACTACTACTACTACTACTACTACTACTACTACCGTACGCCTTTACGCCCGCTCCCTCGCCCACGTGTGCGGTGGCTCGTAGCACGAGGAGAAAATTTTACTACTCCCTCCGTTTACTCCTCGTCCCTACTACGTACTTTGGTTAGTACTCCCTCCATTTACTTATTCAAGGACACTATAAAAAAATACATTTTGCATCTATACAAGGCCACAAATAGTAATCGAGACAAAAGTTACTACTCCCTCCTTTCCAGTTTATGGCTCAATTTCAAAATCTCTCCAACCAAGGTAGACGGTGAGTCGTCGAATTAATTTCGTAGTTTGCACAAGTAATTAGTATGCTTGTTTTTCTCAAGAAGTTATGTTTACCGAGGCATTAATTAGAACGAATGCATGAATGACCACTAAATTTCCATGAACTTGTACATGCATTGGTTAGTTTCCTCTTGACACTGCTTGCGTCGGGTGATCTAACACACCTCAAAATCCAACATGTAATGGTACTACTACTAGTATAGTAGAATTGAGACTTATCAAATGGAAAAACGAATGTTTTTTAGATGAGCCCTATAAACCCTAGTGGGTAAGTACTCCGTAAAAATAGATTTTTCCAAAACTAAGTCGCTCCCTTTCATGAATTCTGTAGTATAATCCTCCATCGACGCTCCCTTTCATGAATTCTGTACTTCCCGTCGCCGACATGTGGGACATACAGCAACCGGGTCGACGTGTCAAGCACCAAATAACAGTGCAGAACAGCAGGGGGGACGCACCCCACTCGTACCGGCCTAGTAGTAGTAATGAGCAATGAGACATCAAATCACAATGCCACACCTTCCCAGTTGGACGAATCAACCATTATTTCACACTTTGAACAGTACTCTAGCCTTTTAAAAAATGTATACTTTTGTACAGTAGTACTATCGATGGATTGCGCCATGGAGCAAAAATTGAAATAAAAAAAGGTGGTACATATAGAGAGCGCTCGTCGCCAAATTATGCATATAGTACCATAAAAAAAGCTAGTACGTGCTTAATTGGGGTGCTAAATTCTATTAAAGAAATACTAGTAGTATGTACATACTGAAGAGTTAAAGTAACAAGAAGAAACATAACATAGTTCTTCTAGGGGCTCAGCACAACACACCCCTCAAATTTAACTAAGCACACCTAAAATTAAACTATGCAACTAATCTGGTAGACACTGCATTAGAAGTTTAGAACCACCATGAGCAACGACACTGCCACCTTACTCGGAGTCCTCGTCCATGTCCTCGACTTTGTCCTTGTCCCTCTCCCTCTTGGCCGATACTTCTTTGCTTGAACCGCACACTTGGCTGTTGCTCTTCATCCAACCGTTGTAGATATTGACGCAAAGGTAGCCATCCATTGCAGCGTAGTGGATTTGGTCTATATCTAGTACATTCCGCTGCCATGCATGATGATGAAACGTGTATGGAGGTTTCTCCAGTTTACCGTATGAAGGATGAACCATGGCTCCTGCCAGGGTCAGCATTGAAGGCTGACGAGAGGACACCAGCCGATTCTTCTAGAGGTCGAAGGGGTTGCCTACAACGAGACCTATCCGGCGCAGGACATCCCTGTTGTTCTTAAAGTCTACAGTAACGAATTTCACTGTTTTGTCCTTGAGGAAGTTCTTAAAATCCTGGCACTCAACATCGGCATGGCATATGTGGTAGACCAAGCAAACATTATGTACGCAAACCTATATCATGGCGGGCTTCTTCCTCTCTTCGTCCTTTAGATCCTTCTCTGGTCCCAGGACTGTGGTGTACTCAACATCTAGCCCAGCGACCCACTCATCATCTGAGTTTTCGAACATGCGTCTGAAGCGAGAAAGGCATCCTTTCACCATCGCAGAAGAACGGGTGTAGATGGCATCGAACTCATCGCCGGTGATCGTTCTAACCTTCTACTCACCACCGATCGTGGAGATTTGGGACGCCATGGATTTGGGAGGAGGGTTAGGATTAGTGGGACTGCCGTAATGTGAATGGACGGGACGACTAGGAGCGAACCGCCATAGTATTGAAGGACGTGCGGGGACGAGTAGGAGCGAACTGCCAGCATGCGAACGGCAGGGTAGTGGCTTTCCATTCTCCCATGATATGGGCTTCCGAGATCCCTTGGATCTGAGATCGAATGGTTGCATGGCGTGATTCTAGACCTATGGGTGAATATCCTATCCTTGAGGGTTATTCTGCAAATTTTCATCAACTTAGCATGCGACCGTTTGATCTCAGATCCAAGTGCTGCCAGCAGCTCGTATCATGGTCGTGCCTACCACGACCATCGCATCGCTCGCGCCCTTGGAGATTTAACACGGTGCGTTAGGCTATCTGATGTTGGCATGTCATACATAGTCATCACTTAGTCACTCATACCACAACAAGGTTGGCTATAAGTGTATTTTTTTACTCCTCTCTATCTCTTTCTTCGTAATGGAGGTGGTCAGGAATCGGGAGAGTCACGCCGGTCATAGCGCCACAGTTAAAATGATAATGGCAAGTCAAATCACGGGGCCCTACCTGTCCAGCAGTAACTCACTATCAAATCACATAGCCCTACGTTTGCAACAGCCTACTCCCTCGTCTTCTTGCGTCTCTGTCGAACCGACTAGGCGGAACTGCCCCACCTACCGCGCAGGAAAAGCCCTGCCCTCGAATTTTAAATACAACTACATCCGCTTAATAATACAATGATATACTTTTTGTGACATAGTAACTCATATTTAGTTAGTCAAATGGATAAGCTAGAACTACGTGCAGGCCCTATAAACCGAGACGCCTAAAAATAAAAAACCAAGACGGAGAGGGTAGTTCAACATGTATCTTTTTAGATCAATATAGTCGGGATTCACCAAGGAGCAAAACCAAGTGGTAGGCTGTTGCTGTCGTGTTGGCGTAGCAACTCAAGCAGGGTCGGTCCGCACACAAAATGGCGACACACTTAACAGGACCCCTTTGGCCGACATGTGGCTCATCCACTGTCTTGTTCCACGTGTGATGCACCAAATTACAGTTCGGAGCAACGGTTGGAATTGGAGGCACCCCAGTCGTAGCGCCACAGTAGTAGAAAATGAGCGATGAGGGGTCAAATCACAAAGCCCCACCTTTCCCGCATTAAGCTGGACAGACGAAGCAACCATCATTTCACTCTAGGGCGCAAGATCATAAAGAAAAGAGAAAACAATGATGCGTGCGGCAGCTACCTAGGGAACCCTAGGGTAGGGGTCTCCACTACAGATCCTTTTTTTAAAGCTACAAATCGGCTTCTCCCTCATCCTCTTGAAGAAAACCGATGATGAGTGCGGCGGTAGGGTTTGTAGGAGTACTACGGCGTGCGGGGCCACGTTGTAGTAAATGGGTTCGAGTCCACGCCTTAAATATGTGTGGGCCGCTTGGTTTTACGGGAACGAGGCAGCATTTTGGGTTTGGGGACCAGTGGAGATATAGTACATACAAAAAATTGTGCCTTTCGGTTGTGATGCATGGCCCCTGCATTTTGATATACCCGGGGCCGCCTGAAATTTGCTACTCTACTCAAAACTAGTAAGGTACACATGTTTTGAACGCATGAGATTTCAAAACCAAATTATGAATAAATACACACTATAGCATGTAAAGCTTTGAGTCATATATGCAGGATGTAGATGTTCGTTTAGTTCTTATAGTTCATCTCATTCAAAATCAATTAGTTTTATAAAAATGTTAAGATTCATGGGGTTGTGCATTGTAAATCATAAAGTAAAAAACAAATAATGGCAATTCATTTAGAAAAAATAATCAATTATGATACAGAAGATTCTAGAACAAAGGAGAAGTGCTTGTGTTTTGAGGTTTGTGCATTATGCTTAAGTTCAACCATGGAGTCTTCTAAATTGTACATCTAGCAGATCCGGTGGAATGTTGATGATATCCAATGGCCAGTAGTGCTCAGATTTGCCTATCTCTGCATTGTCGGGTTAGCTTCATCCAGCGACCATCTTTCAAAGTTATTGGCACACTATATAGTTCTTGTGCCATAGTTGCATGTTTTGGAAAAAAGCTACTAGTGGGTTGTACTATCTATTTAGGAATAGAAGATGTATACTTGGAAGTTGTAGGGAAAGAGATGACATGGAGCATCTCAATTCCTATGAGTAGGGATTGGAAAAGAGATGTCATTTGGTTCACATCATAGGAACTTTTCTATTGAATCTAGAGATGACATGTATCTCAATTCCTATGAGGAGGCATTAGAAAAGAGATGTAATTTGGTTCATATCATAGGAAGTTTTCTATTGAATATACGCTAATGTTTATTTTCCTTTGAAATTAAGGGAGTATAGGAATCCATCCATATGAACCGAGTGGCTCTAAAGCTATAGAAATGATATCATGTTTATTTCCTTTGAAATGTGGAGTATATGAATCTATTCCTATGAACCAATTGGCTCTAAAGGAAAAATCCTATAAAAATCATATCATATAGAGTTCCTATGATATTCCTCGACACTAAAGGATGCTTGAAATTGCTGCGGGTGATACGATGGTCTTTCTTTGTATACTCCTCACCCATCTTTATAGTTACCTCTCGAAGATGAATGAAATGATATATACATGGTATTCTACATGTGCAATTTGGTACACGAAAACTCGTTAAAGTTTGCGAGGTTCAAATTTTCAATAAAGCTATATGCACTGCATTTCGGAACAGAGGGAGCATACGGCAGTTTCTAACACTCACGTGGAAGATTTGTGTGTAGGAGGAGTGGCTGTTCTGTTAAATGACCTGGCAAAACTGACACTGTCGGATGCTGATCTAACGGTTCTTACGACATTCGTCAGGAAAAGGCTTGTGGAGAACGTTTGTCGGATAATGATTTACGGACACATGCATTGCATTGATACGTGCCCCCCTCTCTCTCACGCACACGCACCCTCACGAGTCACGACTCTCCCGAGTCCTCTCGCAGACTCGCACGTCGCACCCACCGTCTATCTGCAGGTAGACGTCACGCACATATGTGCTCTTCACACCCTACCCTCAGAACTTCTAAAACACAAAAGACGGTGCGCACATTTTATTTTAGCTCATACGTCACACACTTATACTACTACTCTTGCGGCGAACGTTCTTTGGTCATAGTATATTGTACTCCCACGAAGAGAAGCGGTGCACGCACGCACTAGTTCTCTCCCACCCACTCGCGGGTACACGTAGGAGCGCATTTTTTTGAAGCTGGTACAACAAAATCACTCCACTATATATAAAAGCAGGAGCCTTAGCGCTTGCTTTACTAGGGTTCCTCTCGTTCACTCTCTCATGCTCTCCAGATCTAAGCAAGACATAGGTGGCCACACTCTCTCTCAGCTCACGGCTGGTCACAAATCCGGCCGGACAACCTGGACTGGGGCAGGGGTGTAGGTGCATCCTTCACGCTGTCGTCGGCGGCGAGGGAGGAGACCAACGGCTGCCCGCGCGTCCCGATCAGCGGCTGTGTCGTTCTCTCTGAGAGAGCACTGGCTCAGGAGGGCCTCCGAACCCTTCTTCCTCCCTGCGGTATTGTGGCCAAGATGCGGCCTCCCGGTGCCATCTTTGCCACATGCCGACGACCCTCAGGTATATATTCCTTCAAAACCTGCCTTGCTCTATTGCCCCAGCTCCCTTCGTGTGGATCCTTTTCTACTTCCGTCCGCTGTTCCAAAGCCACCTAGACTTCTACTATTATTAGAAGTAAAGCTAGTTCACACAATCGACTCAAAGCGTTGGTTCAAACAGGGAAGAAAGTGGGAAAGTTGTAGCATGATTCTAGGACTTGGTTCTAAGAGGAAACGGGGGAAAGTAGTAATATCTGTCACTGCTTAAATAACCGTATTTCGTATTTGCGCAAACAGGGATGTCTGTCTCCATATCATTTCGGGATGTCTGTCTCCATATCGTTTCTATCCTCGCAATCAAAATCACACACCTCAGTTTTATTACAACTGCGCAAAATGAGATGGCTATCCCTCGTTGCCATCGTCTAACCTCCCGTCCTCAAGGTATCCCTACATTGGTAGTAACTAAGGTAGAATGACCAACGCAATCTAAAAGAAGTTGATTCGTACGTTATACTTCCTAATTGCAGTGCAGGGACGAGCGAAAACAACTGCATCCTAGTCCGAAATGCACTTTCTACCAGTTCATCCATGGACCGAGGACTAGCTGGCACGGCTGCATGGCGGTTTTTTGGACAGGTGCGCAGACAAGAGGCATTGTGGTCTGCTTATTTCTACAAATAGTGGTGCTTAAATTTAGTGGAATGCATAAGTATTTCAGCTGGTCAGTACACTGCATGGTTCACTTCAGCATTCCAACTGAGACCACAATTATAATTGGTTATTCTGGAATGAGAGAACCTAACCCTGAATGTTGGCAACAAGAAAAAACCAGAGTGAACTCCAGGAAATTTAAGCCTGCTAGGATGCCCTTTGCTCAGAGAATCTTTGCTTGTTTTTTCCTGATTTGTAAACCTTCTCACAACTTTGTCTTTTGCTGTGAACTAGTATATGTTTGTTATGTTCTATGAATCATTGAGATGTATAAAATTGCTTAACTTATGCTTTTCAAGTTTTTTATGAAGACGAGTTTAATGTGAGTGTTCCACATGAGCGTTGGACTAGCATGTGAACGTTTGGAATTTATTACATTGTGGCCTCAATTAACTGCATGAACCACTTTAACAACATACATAGTTGCTTATATGTCAGACATCAAATTGTTGATTGTTAGCTGGTCGATAGCCTAGTGTTGAAGCGAGCTGAGCCAATGTGCCGTGTTTTGCACAACTGCTTACAAGTGGGGTAGCACCAACAGTGTTTACAAGTACTTATGTACACGTCGGTGCATGGTTCTCGAACGAGTGCTCTATTTCATCAAAACACACATTGCTTGTATGATAAACTGTGACAACTTATGTCTTACCATGCCATATTCATGAAAAAACTAGTGAGGACGCAACTGTTTCGGCAACAATTATGATGGTTCTCACATGATTCAGGGGCACACAAAAGTAGCAGCAGTTCCCATAGACGGATTCAAACAGAGTACTAGCCCCAGAGGGGTCGATAACAGGCAATGTTCGAATAATTAGACACAATCCAAACTACTATTAAACACTAGTTGGGGCAACTATTTCATTCCTCGATCTAATTTGGGCTGGACACAAGACGGACCTTGCCATGAACATCATCGAGGACGTCCCGCAGCAGCTCAATCCTGTGAACCTTCATGAAGACAACCTTGTGGCCTTGCCACTTATAAACTTGTTTGTGGAGGCATGCCACATCATCTTCCTGCGTAAGCTTGACAAGAACAGTATGCCTCACAAACGAAGGAGTAGCTTTGAACTTCTTGTGCTTCAGTACACCCTGGACAACACGCCTGACAACAGTGAGGCTGGAATACAACTCTTCATTGGTATAACCGCAAATGGCTTCCAGGATCCAACAGCCTAAGAACTCTGTTTTCCCAATGCGTATATTCAAGTCGTCCGCCTCACAGCGAGTGACATGTACAACCGCATAATCCTTGTCTGCATCAGGGCTCTAATTGAAACAGAAACAAATTCTGAATTAGTTTTCAATATAAGAAACACAAATTATTTAAACCACTATGTATAGCATGGCATCAAAGCTAATAAAATTTTGCATTATTAATCACCACATACTTCCTTTTCTAAAAAAATCACCACATACTTAGATGAAAAACCACAATCGAGATTGGCAAAGAAGGAAATCACCTTGGGTAGCTCA
>NC_041380.1:111867823-111940635 GCF_002162155.2 Triticum dicoccoides
GGGGCGTTGACCATCTCAGTAGTGGCCGTGAGCGTATCTGGGGTCGGCTTGGTGGTTGCCTCCATCTTCTTGGAGCTCTCTGTCTCGTGGGGATCAGCCTCCCGCGTCTGCTCCAATATCGGCAGATCTTTGCCTGGTTCTCCTTGGTCCATCATGAAACTGACGAATACTAGGAGACCACTTAAAGGAAAATACAATCGCAATGACAATGAAACAAAAAAGAGAGTGAGGATCGGTTACTGCTTTGCAAAAGTTCTTTTTTTTCTAAACGAAAATATACCAACATCACGGATGCGCTTACCTTCCCTTCGTTCGGAGAGAAGAACAGTGGCAGATGCGAGTGTTGCCTTTCTTGAAGATGGTGAGGGAGAAGGGGATTCAACGAAGAGTGAAATGATGGTTGCTTCGTCTGTGAAACTTAGACTGCGGGGAGGTGGGGTTTTGTGATACGACGGCTCATTACTGCCGCGCTACGACCGTGGTGACTCTCCACCTGCATACTGCCTTCTAATTTGATGGAGGGCATTTGGGCCCGCGCACTGCATGGCTCGCATGTCGGTGAACAAAAGTATAACGACATTCAGTAGAGGGAGACGTTTCAATGACCTAGGAGGAGCCAGAAGAGGTAGAGTGTCTCCACTGTACTAGTAGTAACTGTTTTTTTGGGTAGCTGTAGAGTGTCTCCGCTGTACTAGTAGTAATTGTTTCTCTGGGCCCAAGAAAAAACAGCCCATCCACACTAGTAAATAGTAAAATTAATTCAAAAGCCCATATATTTACTGAATTGACGGATGGGTATGTCGAAGAGCAAAAAAGGAGTTTCAGGTGGGCAAAAGAGCTTCTGAACGTGTCGGGCTTCTATTTACAACATATTGTGGTCATAATCCAGTAAATTTTATGACCCAAGATGTTCATTCTATGGACCTGACCGATCCATTTGACTGTGACTGCCGAAAACGGTGCTGGAGTTAGATGTTGTTGCCCTTTTCAATCTGGTTTTTTTGTAAACCTGATGAACAATTAACCCTCGTGCTTTTGTACAGTTTGTAAGCTGGAGTTAGATGTTCTTGCCCTTTTCAACTCGACTGTGACTGTCATATTTTCTTTGAAACAAGGCAAATGGCTTGCTATTCGTTTAATTTAGAGTGAAATATTGTAACCAATCCCAACCAAGGGAAATAACATCACTCTCGCCGGTTGCTTGAGCTCACTATGCCTCTATAGTACAAGCCCAAAAATATGGTTCCTCCTAATGGTTGGACATCTGGGGCTCATGCCATTGTCAACGTAGTCAATAAACGAGAGAACTACACTACGAGCGGCTGACACCAGGGACCCAGCAAGTCACGCATTTTTTTGAGGAACAAGCAGTTGTTATTTATACTAGTTTTAGCGATGGATCAGGGTAATAACGGGGCTGTGCGGGGGTTGTGGCCCGTCTAGCCAGGGTTTTATTTATGTTTACCACATCATGAGCCCAGTTGTGTTTTTTTCTTGCTGAAAATGGCTAGCCCAGTTCTATTTTTTAAAGAAATACCCAAATAAGGCCTACTTGCTTTATCGGCCCTACTGGGCTGCAAATCTTTCAAGACGAGGAGAGTTTCATTCGGTTTGCCCAGAAATGGTCTGTACATTTTTAAAAAACATCAAACCGGGAATTAGTTTCATTTTTTTTTTCATTACAAGATCTTAAATTCCATTGATTTTTATGTGTGGACAATTATTTGGATTTTATATTTATACAAATTATTTTTCAAAATAGTTTGAATGTGAATCGATATTTCTGGATTAAAAATAGTTGACCGCACCGAAATATGCAAAAATTCCTATACTTTTTAACCGTGGCCACAACATGGGGTGTAATGCTAACAAAAAGAAGATGGGCTCCAAAAAAATTCTTAAGAATTAGCAAATGGGCTGTACATTATTAGAAATAATGGCAGATGGGATGTATGCTATTTTCCACGGATCTGAGGCTGACTTGTGCGCCTACTACAGGTTGACACGTATGCTTTCATAAAAAAAAGGTTGACGCACATGCAACACCCTGTCAACTTAGTCAACACATGAGAGAAGTGACTGTTGGATGTCCATCCAACGACCGTCGTGCTTCTTCAATCTCTGCTCTTCATGCTCCAGCCGCTCAACCAAGCGCCGGCGGGACTGCCTGCTCCCTCCTCCCGTGGCCGGCTATGCTGCCGCGCAGGCCTCACGGCCCCATCGTACTCCCGTCGCTAGCCTAGCCATCCCTCTACTCACCCACACATGCTGTTATTCTCCAGCGACAGCAGACGAACGAGTAAACCCTCGTACTCCTCCGCATGGGAAACAACTACCGAGTATTCCCTGGCTCCGTGTCGTTCCCTTCCTAGGCCTCACCGTCGTCCACCGCCCTGTTGCTCTCGGCGCGGCCTGGTCAACCTGGTCAATGAAGGACATCCATCGGAAGTGGACTATACGTGGAGAGGCTGACAACTGGGTCCACGGCCGCACGCAAGGAAATGCCTCCTTATTACGCGCAAAATAATGATTCCTCCACCTGACAGCTAGGACCCACAGGAAGGGCCTTTGTATTTCGTGAAAAAACGTTCCCCCCCGCTCACAGGTCGGACACACCAGCTATATCTTCGCACGCAAGGAAGTGCCTCCTTATTACGCCCAAAACATGAATACCCCCTGCTAGCTGGGACCCACCATATTGTTGGGCTGACTTGTGGGCCTACTAAGTTGACGGGGACGGAGGGCTTTGTTGTTGGAAATATGCCCTAGAGGCAATAATAAATTAGTTATTATTATATTGCCTTGTTCATGATAATCGTTTATTATCCATGCTAGAATTGTATTCATAGGAAACTCAGATACATGTGTGGATACATAGACAACACCATGTCCCTAGTAAGCCTCTAGTTGACTAGCTCGTTGATCAATAGATGGTTACGGTTTCCTGACCATGGACATTGGATGCCATTGATAACGGGATCACATCATTAGGAGAATGATGTGATGGACAAAGACCCAATCCTAAGCCTAGCACAAGATCATGTAGTTCGTATGCTAAAGCTTTTCTAATGTCAAGTATCATTTCCTTAGACCATGAGATTGTGCAACTCCCGGATACCGTAGGAGTGCTTTGGCTGTGCGAAACGTCACAACGTAACTGGGTGGCTATAAAGGTACACTACAGGTATCTCCGAAAGTGTCTGTTGGGTTGGCACGAATCGAGACTGGGATTTGTCACTCCGTGTAAACGGAGAGGTATCTCTGGGCCCACTCAGTAGGACATGATCATAATGTGCACAATGTGATCAAGGAGTTAATCACGGGATGAGGTGTTATGGAACGAGTAAAGAGACTTGCCGGTAACGAGATTGAACAAGGTATCGGGATACCGACGATCGAATCTCGGGCAAGTATCGTACCGCTAGACAAAGGGAATTGAATACGGGATTGATCGAATCCTCGACATCGTGGTTCATCCGATGAGATCATCATGGAACATGTGGGAGCCAACATGGGTATCCAGATCCCGCTGTTGGTTATTGACCGGAGAGTCATCTCGGTCATGTCTGCATGTCTCCCGAACTCGTAGGGTCTACACACTTAAGGTTCGGTGACGCTAGGGTTATAGAGATATAAGTATGCGGTAACCCGAAAGTTGTTCGGAGTCCCGGATGAGATCCCAGACATCACGAGGAGTTCCGGAATGGTCCGGAGGTAAAGAATTATACATAGGAAGTGCTATTTCGGCTATCGGGACAAGTTTTGGGGTCACCGGTATTGTACCGGGACCACCTGAAGGGTCCCGGGGGTCCACCGGGTGGGGCCACCTGCCCCCAGGGGCCACATGGGCTCTAGGGGGTGCGCCTTGGCCTACATGGGCCAAGGGCACCAGCCCCTAGAGGCCCATGCGCCAAAGGGACAAGAGGAGGGGAGAGTCCTAAAGGGGGAAGGCACCTCCGAGGTGCCTTGGGGAGGATGGACTCCTCCCCCCCCTTGGCCGCACCCTTCCTTGGAGGAAGGGGCAAGGCTGCACCCTCCCCATCTCCCTTGGCCCTATATATAGTGGGGGGAAGGGAGGGCAACCTAACCTAAGCCCTGGCGCCTCCCTCTCCCTCCCATGACACATCTCCCTCCTCCCACAGCACTTGGCGAAGCCCTGTTGGAATCCCGCTACTTCCACCACCACGCCGTCGTGCTGTTGGATCTCCATCAACCTCTCCTCCCCCCTTGATGGATCAAGAAGGAGGAGATGTCGCTGCTCCGTACGTGTGTTGAACGCGGAGGTGCCGTCCGTTCGGCGCTAGGATCATCGGTGATTTGGATCACGACGAGTACGACTCCATCAACCCCGTTCTCTTGAACGCTTCCGCGCACGATCTACAAGGGTATGTAGATCCACTCCTCCCTCGTTGCTAGATGACTCCATAGATAGATCTTGGTGACACGTAGGAAAATTCTGAATTTATGCTACGTTCCCCAACAGTGGCATCATGAGCTAGGTCTATGCGTAGTTTCTATGCACGAGTAGAACACAAAGTAGTTGTGGGCGTTGATTTTGTTCAATATGCTTGCCGTTACTAGTCTTATCTTGATTCGGCGGCATCGTGGGATGAAGCGTCCCGGACCGACCTTACACGTACTCTTACGTGAGACTGGTTCCACCGACTGACATGCACTAGTTGCATAAGGTGGCTAGTGGGTGTCTGTCTCTCCCACTTTAGTCGGATCGGATTCGATGAGAAGGGTCCTTATGAAGGGTAAATAGCAATTGGCATATCACGTTGTGGTCTTTGCGTAGGTAAGAAACGTTCTTGCTAGAAACCCATAGCAGCCACATAAAACATGCAAACAACAATTAGAGGACGTCTAACTTGTTTCTGCAGGGTATGCTATGTGATGTGATATGGCCAAAAGGATGTGATGAATGATATATGTGATGTATGAGATTGATCATGTTCTTGTAATAGGAATCACGACTTGCATGTCGATGAGTATGACAACCGGCAGGAGCCATAGGAGTTGTCTTAATTTATTTATGACCTGCGTGTCAACATAAACGTCATGTAATTACTTTACTTTATTGCTAAAGCGTTAGCCATAGTAGTAGAAGTAATAGATGACGTGACAACTTCAAGAAGACACGATGATGGAGATCATGATGATGGAGATCATGGTGTCATACTGGTGACGATAATGATCATGGAGCCCCGAAGATGGAGATCAAAAGGAGCAATATGATATTGGCCATATCATGTCACTATTTGATTGCATGTGATGTTTATCATGTTTTGCATCTTGTTTACTTAGAACGACGGTAGTAAATAAGATGATCCCTCATAATAATTTCAAGAAAGTGTTCCCCCTAACTGTGCACCGTTGCGACAGTTCGTTGTTTCGAAGCACCACGTGATGATCGGGTGTGATAGATTCTAACGTTCACATACAATGGGTGTAAGACAGATTTACACACGCAAAACACTTAGGTTGACTTGACGAGCCTAGCATGTGTATATACATGGCCTAGGAACACAAGACACCGAAAGGTCGAGCATGAGTCATATGGTAGATACGATCAACATGAAGATGTTCACCGATGATGACTAGTCCGTCTCACGTGATGATCGGACACGGCCTAGTTGACTCGGATCATGTAATCACTTAGATGACTAGAGGGATGTCTATCTGAGTGGGAGTTCATAAGATGAACTTAATTATCCTGAACATAGTCAAAAGGTCTTCGCAAATTATGTCATAGCTCGCGCTTTAGTTCTACTGTTTAGATATGTTCCTAGAGAAAATTTAGTTGAAAGTTGATAGTAGCAATTATGCGGACTAGGTCCGTAAACTGAGGATTGTCCTCATTGCTTCATAGAAGGCTTATGTCCTTAATGCACCGCTCAGTGTGCTGAACCTCGAACGTTGTCTGTGGATGTTGCGAACATCTGACATACACATTTTGATAACTACGTGATAGTTCAATGCGTAATGCTAAATGGTTTAGAATTGAGGCACCAAAGACGTTTTTGAAACATCGCAAAACATATGAGATGTTTCGAGGGCTGAAATTGGGATTTCAGGCTCGTGCCCACGTCAAGAGGTATAAGACCTCTGACAATTTTCTTAGCCTGCAAACTAAGGGAGAAAAGCTCAATTGTTGAACTTGTGCTCAGATTGTCTGAGTACAACAATCGCTTGAATCGAATGGGAGTTGATCTTCCAGATGAAAAAGTGATGTTTCTCCGGAGTCATTACCACCAAGCTGCTAGAGCTTCGTGATGAACTATAATATATCAGGGACATATATGATGATCCTTGAGATATTCGCGATGTTTGACACCGCAAAAGTAGAAATCAAGAAGGAGCATCAATTGTTGATGGTTGGTGAAACCACTAGTTTCAAGAAGGGCAAGGGCAAGAAGGGATACTTCATGAAATGGCAAATCAGCTGTTGTTCTAGTGAAGAAACCCAAGGTTGAACCCAAACCCGAGACTAAGTGCTTCTGTAATAAGGGGAACAGTCACTGGAGCAGAATTACCCTAGATACTTGGTAGATGAGAAGGCTGGCAAGGTCGATAGAAGTATGTTGGATATACATTGTGTACTTTCTAGTACTCCTAGTAGCACCATGGTATTGGATACCGGTTCGATTGCTAAGTGTTAGTAGCTCGAAATAAAAGCTACGGAATAAATGGAGACTAGCTAAAAGGTGAGATGACGATATGTGTTGGAAGTATTTCCAAGGTTGATCAAATATCGTATGCTCCCTCTACCATCAAGATTGGTGTTTGCGTTGAGCATAGACATGATTGGATTATGTCTATCGCAATACGGTTATTCATTTAAGGAGAATAATGGTTACTCTGTTTATTTGAATAATACCTTCAATGGTCTTGCACCTAAAATGAATGGTTTATTGAATCTTGATCGTAGTGATACACATGTTCATGCCAAAAGATATAAGATAGTAATGATAGTACCACCTACTTGTGGCACTGCCACTTAAGTCATATCGGTATAAAACGCATGAAGAAGCTCCATGTTGATGGATCTTTGGGCTCACTCGTTTTTGAAAAGTTTGAGACATGCGAACCATGTCTATTGGTGTATATGCATGAAGAAACTCCATGCAAATGGACCGTTTGGACTCACTTGATTTTGAATCACTTGAGACATGCAAATCATACCACATGGGCAAGATGACTGAAAGCCTCGTTTTCAGTAAAATGGAACTAGAAAGCAACTTGTTGGAAGTAATACATTTTGATGTGTGCAATCCAATGAGTGCTGAGGCATGTAGTGGATATCGTTATGTTCTTACTTCACAGATGATTTGAGTAGATGTTGAGTATATTTACTTGATGAATCACGAGTCTGAATTATTGAAAGGTTCAAGTAATTTCAGGGTGAAGTTGAAAGATCGTCGTGACAAGAGGATAAAATATCTATGATATGATCATAGAGATGAATATCTGAATTACGAGTTTGGCACAAAATTAAGACATTGTGGAAATTGTTTCACAACTAATACAGCCTGGAACACCATAGTGTGATGGTGTGTCCGAACATCATAACTGCACCCTATTGGATATGATGCATACCATGATGTCTCTTATCGAATTACCATGATAGTTTATGGGTTAGGCATTAAAGACAACCACATTCACTTTAAATAGGGCACCGCGTAATTCCGATGAGATGACACCATATGAACTATGGTTTAGAGAAACCTAAGCTGTCATTTCTTAGAAGTTTGGGGCTGCGACGCTTATGTGAAAAAGTTTCAGGCTGATAAACTCGAACCCAAAGCGGATAAATGCATCTTCATAGGACACCCAAAACAGTTGGGTATACCTCCTGTCTCAGATCCTAAAGCCATAAGGGATTGTTTCTAGAATCAGGTCCTTTCTCGAGGAAAAGTTTCTCTCGAAAGAATTGAGTGGGAGGATGGTGGAGACTTGATGAGGTTATTGAACCGTCTCTTCAACTAGTGTGTGGCAGGGCACAGGAGTTGTTCCTGTGGCACCTACACCAATTGAAGTGGAAGCTTATGATAGTGATCATGAAACTTCAGATCAAGTCACTACCAAACCTCGTGGGATGACAAGGATGCGTACTACTTCAGAGTGGTACGTAATCCTGTCTTGGAAGTCATGTTGCTAGACAACAATGAACCTACGAGCTATGGAGAAGCGATGGTGGGCCTGGATTCCAAAATGGCTCGAGGCCATATAATCCGAGAGAGGATCCATATATGAAAAACAAGTGTAGACTTTGGGAGAACTACTTGATGGTCGTAAGGCTGTTAGGTACATATGGATTTTAAAAGGAAGACGGACAATGATGGTAGGTATCACCATTAAGAAAGCTCGACTTGTCGTTAAGATGTTTTCCGACAAGTTCAAGGAGTTGACTACAATGAGACTTTCTCACTCGTAGCGATGCTAAGAGTCTGTTGGAATTATATTAGCGATTACTGCATTATTTATGAAATCTTGCAGATAGGATGTCAAAACATTGTTTCCTCGACGATTTTCTTGAGGAAAGGTTGTATGTGATACAACCGGAAGGTTTTGTCAATCCTGAAAGATGCTAATAAGTATGCAAAGCTCCAGCAATCCTTCTAGGTACTTGAGTAAGCATCTCGGAGTTGGAATGTATGCTTTGATGAGATGATCAAAGATTTTGGGTGTATACAAAGTTTATGAGAAACTTGTATTTCCAAAGAAGTGAGTGGGAGCACTACAGAATTTCCAATAAGTATGTATGTTGTTGACATATTGTTGATCAGAAATGACGTAGAATTTTTGGAAAGCATATAGGGTTATTTGGAAAGTGTTTTTCAATGGAAAGCCTGGATTAAGCTACTTGAACATTGAGCATCAAGATCTATAAGGATAGATCAAAACGCTTAATGGTACTTTCGAATGAGCACATACCTTGACATGATCTTGAAGGTGTTCAAGATGGATCAGTCAAAGAAGGAGTTCTTGCCTGAGTTGTAAGGTATGAAGTTAAGACTTAAAGCTCGACCACGGCAGAAGAAAGAGGAAGGACGAAGGTCGTCTCCTATGCTTTTGTCATAGGCTCTCTACAGTATGCTATGCTGTGTGCCGCACCTGAAGTGTGCCTTGCCATGAGTTAGTCAAGGGGTACAAGAGTGATCCAAGAATGGATCACAGGACAGCGGCCAAAGTTATCCTTAGTAACTAGTGGACTAAGGAATTTTCTCGATTATGGAGGTGGTAAAAGAGTTCGTCGTAAAGGGTTACGCCGATGCAAACTTTGACACTAATCCAGATTATTCTGAGTAGTAAACTGGATTTGTATAGTAGAACAGTTATTTGGAATAGCTCCAAATGTAGCGTACTAGTTGCATCTACAAGATGACATAAGAAATTTGCGAAGTACATACGGATCTGAAAGATTCAGACCCGTTGACTAAAACCTATCTCACAAGCAAAACATGATCAAACCCAGAACTCATTGAGTCTTAATCACATGATGATGTGAACTAGTTTAGTGACACTAGTAAACTCTTTGGATGTTGGTCACATGGCGATGTGACCTGTGAGTGTTAATCACATGACGATGTGAACTAGATTATTGACTCTAGTGCAAGTGGGAGACTGTTGGAAATATGCCCTAGAGGCAATAATAAATTAGTTATTATTATATTTCCTTGTTCATGATAATCGTTTATTATCCATGCTAGAATTGTATTGATAGGAAACTCAGATACATGTGTGGATACATAGACAACACCATGTCCCTAGTAAGCCTCTAGTTGACTAGCTCGTTGATCAATAGATGGTTACGGTTTCCTGACCATGGACATTGGATGTCATTGATAACGGGATCACATCATTAGGAGAATGATGTGATGGACAAAGACCCAATCCTAAGCCTAGCACAAGATCATGTAGTTTGTATGCTAAAGCTTTTCTAATGTCAAGTATCATTTCCTTAGACCATGAGATTGTGCAACTCCCGGATACCGTAGGAGTGCTTTGGGTGTGCCAAACGTCACAACGTAACTGGGTGGCTATAAAGGTACACCACAGGTATCTCCGAAAGTGTCTGTTGGGTTGGCACGAATCGAGACTGGGATTTGTCACTCCGTGTAAACGGGAGGTATCTCTGGGCCCACTCGGTAGGACATCATCATAATGTGCACAATGTGATAAAGGAGTTGATCACGGGATGATGTGTTACGGAACGAGTAAAGAGACTTGCCGGTAACGAGATTGAACAAGGTATCGGGATACCGACGATCGTATCTCGGGCAAGTATCGTACCGCTAGACAAAGGGAATTGAATACGGGATTGATCGAATCCTCGACATCGTGGTTCATCCGATGAGATCATCGTGGAACATGTGGGAGCCAACATGGGTATTCAGATCCCGCTGTTGGTTATTGACCGGAGAGTCATCTCGGTCATGTCTGCATGTCTCCCGAACCCGTAGGGTCTACACACTTAAGGTTCGGTGACGCTAGGGTTATAGAGATATAAGTATGCGGTAACCCGAAAGTTGTTCGGAGTCCCGGATGAGATCCCGGACGTCACGAGGAGTTCCAGAATGGTCCGGAGGTAAAGAATTATATATAGGAAGTGCTATTTTGGCTATCGGGACAAGTTTCAGGGTCACCGGTATTGTACCGGGACCACCGGAAGGGTCCCGGGGGTCCACCGGGTGGGGCCACCTGCCCCCGGGGGCCACATGGGCTGTAGGGGGTGCGCCTTGGACTACATGGGCCAAGGGCACCAGCCCCTAGAGGCCCATGCGCCAAAGGGACAAGAGGAGGGGAGAGTCCTAAAGGGGGAAGGCACCTCCGAGGTGCCTTGGGGAGGATGGACTCCTCCCCCCTTGGCCGCACCCTTCCTTGGAGGAAGGGGCAAGGCTGCGCCCTCCCCCTCTCCCTTGGCCCTATATATAGTGGGGGGAAGGGAGGGCAACCTAACCTAAGCCCTGGCGCCTCCCTCTCCCTCCCATGACACATCTCCCTCCTCCCAGAGTGCTTGGCGAAGCCCTGTTGGAATCCCGCTACTTCCACCACCACGCCGTCGTGCTGTTGGATCTCCATCAACCTCTCCTCCCCCCTTGCTGGATCAAGAAGGAGGAGACGTCACTGCTCCATACGTGTGTTGAACGCGGAGGTGCCGTCCGTTCGGCGCTAGGATCATCGGTGATTTGGATCACGACGAGTACGACTCCATCAACCCCGTTCTCTTGAACGCTTCCGCGCGCGATCTACAAGGGTATGTAGATCCACTCCTCCCTCGTTGCTAGATGACTCCATAGATAGATCTTGGTGACACGTAGGAAAATTTTGAATTTATGCTACGTTCCCCAACATTTGTCAACTTAGTCAAGACTCTAGTGATCGTGTGATGTCCATCCAACGGCCATAGTGCTTCAACAACCTCTGGTCTTCTTGTTCCAGCCGCCGAAAGCAGCGCCGGTCGTGTCGCCTGCTCCTACCTCCCGTGGCCAGCTGTGCTACCGCGGAGGCCTCACCGCCCCATACTACTCCCACCACTGGCCAGGCCATCCCTCCACTCACCCACACCCCCTGTTATTCTGCGGCGATGGCAGCCTCACACCGCAGCCGAACCAGTGAACGCTCGTACTCCTCTCCGCGTGGGCATCCACTGCCGCGACTTTCCCGGCTCCGTGTCGTCCCCTTCCTAGGCCTCACCGTCGTCCACCGTCGTGGTGCTCTCGGGGCGGCGTGGTCAATGTGGTCAACGACCGAGTTCCATCGGAAGAGTATTGTACGTGGAGAGGCTGACAGCTGGGTCCACGGCAGCCGCAAGGAAGTGCCTCCTTATTACGCGGAAAATAATTATTCCTCCACCTGACAGCGGGGACCCATCGGACAGGCCACCAGTATTTTGCGAAAAAAATCGTTTCCCCTTGACTGCTGGGACCCATCGGACGGGCCACCGTATTTCGCAAAAAAACGCTCCCCCCGCTGTCAGCTCGGACCCACCGGAAGTTCCTCCTTATTACGCACAAAAAATTGAATACTCCCTCGGCTAGCTGGGACCCACCTTGGTGGGAGGCTGACTTGTGGGCCTACTAAGTTGATAGGGACGAAGGGCTTTGTCAACTTAGTCAATATGAACGATTCTAGCTCCAGTGACCGTACGATGTCCATCCAACATCCGTAGTGCTTCTTCAACCTCTGGTCTTCTTGCTACAGCCGCCCAAAGCAGTGACAGTCGTGCCGCATGCTCCTGCCTCCCGTGGCCGGCTGTGCTGCCGTAGAGGCCTCACTGCCTCCTACTATTCCCACCGCTGGCCAAGCCCTGCGGCAACGGCAGCCTCACACCGCAGCCGAACCAGTGAACCCTCGTACTCCTCTCCGTGCGGGCTTCCACTGCCGCGTCTTCCCCGGCTCCACGTCGTTCCCTTCCTAGGCCCCGCCGTCATCCACCGCCGTGGTGCTCTCCGCGCGGCGTGGTCAACGTGGTCAAGGAACAACTTCCATCGGAAGAGTACTGTACGTGGAGAGGCTGACTGCTAGGTCCATGGCCACAGCCCAGTTTTTTTGTGATTTGCTAAGTAAGTCGCTTTTTCAGGCCTGTTGGGCTGCAAATCTTTCAAGACAAGGAGAGCGTTCATTCGGCTGGCCGAGAAAATGGCCCATCAGTAATGAGAAATGGGCTGTACATTTTTAAAACACATCAAACCAACAATTAGTTTTCAAATATCTTTTTTTCATTTCAAGATTTTAAATTACATTAATTTTTATGCGTGGAGAATTTGTTGGATTTTATATTGATATACATTTATTTTTAAAATCAGTTTGAATGTGAGTCGAAATTTCGGGATTAAAAACAGTTCGGACCACACCGAAATATGCAAAATTTCGTATAATTTTTTAACCGTGGCCACAATATGGGCTGTAATGCTAACAAAAAGAATATGGGCTCCAAAAAAAACCTTAAGAATTAGCAAATGGGCCGTAAATTATTAGAAATAATGGCAGATGGGTTGTATGCTGTTTTCCACAGATTTGAGGCTTTCCTAAAAAAAGGTTGACGCACAAGCACTGACTGTTGGATGTCCATCCAACGGCTATCGTGCTTCTTCAATCTCTGCTCTTCCTGCTCCAGCCGCTCAAACAAGCACCGACGGGACTGCCTGCTCCCTCCTCCCCGCGGCCGGCTGTGCTGCCGCGTAGGCCTCACTGCCCCGCCGTACTCCCATCGCTGGCCTAGCCATCCCTCTACTCACCCACACATGCTGTTATTTTCCGTCGACGGCAGACGAACCAGTAAACCCTCGTACAGTCGTACTCCCCTCTGCGTGGGAAACATCTGACGAGTCTCCCCTGCCTCTGTGTCGTCCCCTTCCTAGGCTTTGCCGTCGTCCACCGCCGTGGTGCTCTCGGCGCGGCCTGGTCAATGCGGTCAACAACCGACTTCCATCGGAAGAGTACTGTGCGTGGAGACGCTGACAGCTGGGTCCACGGCCGCAGCAAGGAAGTGCCTCCTTATTACGCACAAAATAATTATTCCTCCACCTGACAGCGGGGACCCACCGGATGGGCCACCGTATTTCGCGAAAAAAATGTTTCCCCCCTGACTGGTGGGACCCACCAACTACACCTTCACACACAAGGAAGTGCCTCCGGGCAAAAAAAATGATTCACCCCCCTGACTGCTGGGACCCACCAGCTACATCTTCGCACACAAGGAAGTGCCTGAAAGTCGGGACCCACCTGGTCGAAGCGTACGTAGCGTTGTCATTCTCGTCGCGAACGTGTACGTACATATATACTGGTGGATCTAGAGGTGCGCACGTGTCGTAGTAGAGGCGCCCACGTAGATGTGCACGTACGTACAATGGCCAGGGTGCAAGAAAGAAAATACGCCCACGTATGTGTATATACGGGTGGGGTCTCGAACGCCTACTCGCACATACATACGGTTAGGGCTCGTTGACATGGCTAGGTCAGCACGGAGAAACAACGTCATCGTCGTGTTCATGGGGAGGCAACGGAATGCGTCGTGTTCATGGGGAGGCAACGGAATATGTCGTGTTCATCGGGAGGTCTTGCACGGAACAGGCGATGGATGGAGGAAATGGCCTTGTGTTCGACCGACCACGTTCGAAATGGGATCCTGTTCATCAAGAGGGGTCTGGCGTACTGCAAAACGGATGAAACGGACCTCCTACGGTCGAAACGGGGGTCATGTTGATCGGGAGGGGTGTGGCGTACCGCAAAACGGATGAAACGGACTTGTGTTGGAGCGCTATGGTCGAAACGGGGATCCTGTTCATCGGGAGGGGTGTGGCGTACCACAAAACGGGACTCCACGGGATACTGTTCATCTCCACCGTCGACCTCCTCCAGCTTCCACGGGCTATCGTCGACCTCCTCCAGCTTCCACGGGCTCCTGTTCATCCAGCCTCCACCGCGCGCTACTCCACCGGCTACTGTTCAACCACCCCTCCACCGTCTACTGTTCATCCAGCCCTCCACACCATGGGGTCCTGTTCAACCACCCCTCCACGGGCACCCCTCCACCGTCTACTGTTCATCCAGCCCTCCGCCACATCACGGGGTCCTGTTCATCCAGAGGCAACGCCACCGCTCATTGTTCATCCAAACCCCCCGCAACACTCACTGTTCATCCCAGAGGCAACATCGATCGGCTTTAGTTAGCAGCAGTAGCGAAGGAATCGCTCGATCGGGTTCAGTTAACAGCCATCGATCGATCGCTCGGGTTCAGTAACACGTAGCCTGCAGTGCAATCGCTCGGATTCAGTTAGAGCCCAACGCCTCGCTCGGGTTCAGATAGAGCCAGCACCTCGCACACACGCGCATACTTGTATCAGAGAAACGCGCATCGCTCGGCCCCCGACCTCCCACCGTACCCGGTAACTCCCCGAAATTTTCCACCCCCTCTCTTCTACCATGGTTTTTTCCGTCATGGACGGCCCAAAGAATGTCATGCAGCTGTGTCTCCGGCCCGCCCAGGACGAAAAGCCCATTTTCTGTCATGATTTTTTGTCATAGAAGTAGGAGCCCGCCACATCTATGATGATACCGGGTTTTGTCACAATTATCGTCATAGAAGTGTCATATGTATGACAGAAAAAAATTTCGTTCGGCCCAAAATGTCACGGATGTGTCTTTTTTTTGTAGTGTCTTGGGTACAGTAGGTTGCGGCTGTGGAATTAGGTTTTCGTGGTGCTCCTGGATGTTTGGGGGGTACGTGGATATATATATAGGAGGAAGAAGTAGGTCGGTGGAGCAACAAGGGTCCCACGAGGGTGGAGGGCGCGCCCCCTGCCTCGTGGCCTCCTCGACTGTTTCTTGAGAAAATCCGTTTGTACTCCAAGTCTCCTGGATCACGTTTGTTGAGAAAATCACGTTCCCGAAGGTTTCATTCCATTTGTACTCCGTTTGATATTCCTTTTCTATGAAACACTGAAATAGGCAAAAAAACAACAATTTGGGCTCGGCCTCCGGTTAATAGGCTAGTCCCAAAAATGATATAAAAGTGTAAAATAAAGCCCATTAACATCCAAAATATATAATATAATAGCATGGAGCAATCAAAAATTATAGATACGTTGGAGACGTATCAGCGAGCGACATCTACACCAACATAGAGCTAGCCCAAGGTGGGCACGCCGTCTACGCTGCCACTGAGGGGAGCTCAACCTCTACAATTTCTCTGACACAAAACCCATCCAAGGCCATCTTGCATGGTTTCATGCTAACCCTATGTTGCTGCTTGTTGAGGCGGCAACATCGTCAACATCTAACCCAACATCCACATGACGCACGTCCACAACATCGCCCAAGCACTGGCGAGGCGAATCTGTACACCACCGACATGTCTTTTTCCGATGAAGCAATTCATATCTTGCCAGTCACCGACGAGGCGAAGGCAAGTCATATAGTCTAACACCGACAAGGCGGACACCACTAGGCCGGGCACCGATGAAGGGAAGGCCGCCCACTTGGTCAGCAGTCAACGACAAGATGGAGAGATATGGCTAAGCAGAGCCGGAGCAATGGACGTATGGCTCTCCCCTTCACTTCATCACCGCATCCCCACCATCTACACCAAGCCAACGACGCAATCGAAGCCTTCAACAAGACACCCGGCAAGATACTCAAGATGACAATGAAAAATAATAGGAGAGACTAGCAAGACCATCTATTTGGTTCCTTATGGATGTACCGCATCATGGTTCGTACCCCCAACACAGGTGACTCTGTTTTCGCTCGTTTACGGGAGTGAGGCGGTCCTACCACTGCAGGTCCAGCTACTCTCTTTACGGGTGGCTATCCAAGATGAGATCACCCAAGATGAAGAGGTACAACTGCGGTTCCAGGAGCTCGATGCCCTTGAAGAGGGGCGACTTCATGCCCTACAGAACCTGGAGATTTAGCGCCAGAATATGGGGAGAGCTTACGACAAGCTCGTCAAGCAACGTATCTTCCAAAAAGGTGAGTTGGTCCTCGTGCTCAGGCGGCCCATCATCGTGACGCACAGGACAAAGGGCAAGTTCCAGCCAAAGTGGGAAGGACCATATGTCATAGAGCAAGTCTACGACGGGGGAGCCTACTAGCTCGTCGATTCCCAGGGAGTCCGACCTATGCCCCCAATCAACTGATGGTTCCTTAAACATATTTTTCTTAAAATTTTGTCCCTTTTGTTGCCTTCTGGATTTCCATCGGGGAGACTTTTTCTATGGGCTATCGGATCCATAATGCTATCGTATCCATAATGCATTCTCCTTTGCATTTCATGGCTATATCTAGTTTTCCCCAATTTTTATAGACTAAGTCCAACAATAACAAAAATGTCTTTCGCCTATCACACCATGTTGTTGATTGAAGTTTTGGCGACCCTAGGACTTGTTGGAGGGTGGAGAATGTGTCAAGTTGCAGTTGGAGCGGATCCTACACCTACAATGCATGACACGTACCAGGCGTATGCTTTTGGAGGTAGCAGAGATGATTAGTTGGGCACTTCTGAGTATTGAGACCCGCGCTCTTCATGTTTCCCGGCATGCCTCATGTTCACAGGGGCTCTCACTCCAAAGAAGACTATAGGAAAAGATCATGGAGGGCTTCCTGACCAAACACAAGTTGGTTTGGTGTATAGTCACATGGCAACCCTGGGTGCACCAGCAGAAGCTCCAGATAAAGTGCTAGAGCATTTTTCCTAGTCCACACAGGTGAACAATTGCCTTCCAGGTTCTCAAGGTGGGTCCTAAAGAAATCTTGGAAAAGAAGTCCTCAAGAAGTTCAAGCCAAATGTCAAAGCAAGTCTATGAAGTCCGCGGTCAATCAATCATCCTGCGTGAGTAATCAAAATAAAATTCCAAGTATCCAAGAAGCAAAAAATCCCAATAGTCCAAAAAAATTGTCAAGTGTTCCCAAGCAGTAAGGAACCCACTAGAAGGAAGCGGGAGGTAGCTGTTCACCACCCCTCAATACAGCATGAAAAAATTCGCCAAGCTGTTGTCCCAAAACCATGTACTTTAAACCTATCACACCCAAGTCTCTGGGTTCATGAGGTGTGTGCAAGGGGCATGTTGATTTGTGGGGTCCCTCATTATGATGATGGGCTAGAGTATGAATTTTCGTTGCCTCTCGGATGCATCCTGAAACACGGCGTCTTCATACACATACACCAAAGCATATTCAAGTTGTTGAGTTACAATAGTCAAGGTCTTTTGACGGTTCCCAATGACAAGTCCTTTGGTATCCTTCTCGAATATCATGCCCAATATCTGGTGTATAATGGGAAGCCAGCATTTTAAAAACCCACAATTTTTTCTTTCTCTTTTCTGCATGTTTTAGTTGGGTGTTTCTAGTTGTGCTCCTCCAACATCTTTGCAGCCATTGAGAGGAGATTCTTGTAATCGTCGACGGCCTTTCGACAACAAACCGCTACATCGACCTAGTGTTTGGGGGCATCAATACCCATGCAACCATGACAACACAGACGTCACCCCGGCAACCAACAGTCTAGACCGACACGCATGACGGGCGCCAAAACACAACACCTGCGCTCATGAAGGTGGCTCCTATGTGTCTCTGTGGCCCCGTCTCCTACAACAATGAAGCATGGGGTCAACATTAACCCCTCAATCATTCATAAGACTGAAGGCATCACGGTGTACCACTAGAATGGTCACACCATGAATGGTGTGGCGATTCGCTCAATGTAGGGGGAGCTATCGACGGTCTACCGATGCCTCGCCTACAAATATACAAGGAGATCATGGGAGCAGTGCAACGCGCCAGTGTGGCCAGCGTGAATCTGTGTTAACCCTCCAATCAAGACGGTTGGCACCATAGCAGCTAGACGGTCACAGCGAGATTGGTAAAATTTTCTTTTATTTTCAGGATAAGACACGATGTTTCGCCATGGAATGAAGACAAAATGGGGTTGATTTGTTGATAGACATCGTGCCTGTTATACGATCCAACGAGCTCCCTAAATAACACATGTGTGGATGAACATACGTACACTAACACATCGTTACTAATCAATCATCTTCATAATGCCGCGGACGTCGACTTGAAGATGTCAACTTCGAACCATTTCTTCAGGCTGCATATGAATCATGCGCCAAGAAAAGATTTAAAAAAGTGTTCGTCGAGTCAAGCTCGATTTGCTTCACACTCAAGCTTAACTCAGTGATGGGGCATTTGTTCAACGAGTTTTTGTGCACTGCTGCATAAAATATTAATACTTTTAATGTGTTTTGATGCAGGGCAATTTATATGCGAAGGTAAGTTATTGATAATACAACAAGTTTCGGTGGTGCGTTTAGCTCCGTTGGTGGGCGTGTGGAGCACGACGACTTCCCAGCTGTCTACTACAACAAGTTGTGCCCGACTCCGGCAATAGAGGGGTGATGACGGTGGCGCGCCTTCGGCTCGCTTCAGTGCTGGTAGTCGTCGCTAGGTGGTGTACGTATCTGGATGTAATTTCTATTATTTATGGTATTCGTTGTGCTGCCATGATTAAAGATGAATAGATCAGAAATTTTGTCGCAAAAGAAAATTTTATTGATAATACAAATGCATAATTAGTAGGGAAACTCTTTATTTCAACCGACTGATCCGTCGTTGGAATAAACCGCATTGTGCGTGTGACACGCGTCATGTGGGGGCCCGCAACCGCTTTCCCCTCGCTGTCAAGAACCGTATCCTCTTGCATCTTCTTCCTCGCTCATTTTTTCTGTCCGTCGGCCCACTCTGATTCCCTTCAATCACCCCCACGCGCAAGTCCTAGCAAGCACAAGGTCGGGGGCTGCACCGGCGTTCATGGCCGTGTGTTGCCACGCGCGCAACGTTGCAAGGCAGGGGTGTTGTGTCGATCACACAGGGATGCTACGAGATGATGCTCGCTTCTTCCAGATCGGCTGCGACCTGCTGCAAGGGGGAAGGGTGCTCCCGTGCTTCAAAGAGGGGAAGGCTTTGCCGTCGCGCCATCGAAGCCGAAGGTTGCCCTGGTGTTGTAGACCAGTGTGCTGCCGACAGACGTGACAATGTTGCGATGCATGCTTCAATGGCCGCGGCTACGCTTCGACGACCACGATGACAAGGCGTGCTTCGATGGCGTCTTCGATAGCATTGATGGACGTGACAATGCTGCAATGCATGCTTCAATGGCCGCGGCTATGCTTTGACGACCACGATGACAAGGCTTGCTTTGACGACATTAACGGACATGGCAATGATGCGATGGGTGCTTCAATGGCCACGGTGACGCTCTGACGGCCACGACGGAGGTGGCAATGCTTCGATAGCCACGACGATGCTTCGACGGCCATGATGACAAGGCATGCTTCGTCGAACGTGGCTATGCTGCGATGCATGCTCAACGCACTTGTCGACTCTTCGACGGCCACAATGGACGCAGCGTGCTTCGATGGCATCGACGGACACGGCGATGCTGGGACGCATGCTTCAACAGCCGTGTGGATGTTTTGACGGCCATGTCGTCTCGCATGCTTCAACAGACACGGTGATGCTCCGATGTGTGCTTCTGCGGCCGCGACGATGAGAAGTGTTGCGATGAGGATGTCATCGACAACAGTGGCGGTGCTGCAAGTTGTGCTTCCACGGTGATACTTCAACGGCCACGACAACGAGGTGTGCTTCGATGACGTTGATGATTCTTGTTTCAATGGCAGACACACACCCGTTGGATCTGTGAAGGCTTGAAGGCGTATTCCATGCTCCAATGGCAGCGGACGTGCTGGACGCTTGCTGGGTGTGAGGCGAGTGGAAGAGTGCGATGTCACGGGGTGTTTGCCTGTTGCGTGTTGAGTACATGCAAGAGTAGGATGGGAGGATCAAGATATCGGAGGGTCACACACAACTATATCGGATGGTTGAAGAGGTGGTTGATCTTAGGAAAAGATCAACCGGCTGCTTGTAGCAGCCGCCTAATTAGTATAGCACATGCATGCATGGCAAGGTGCCCATGTACTAGTACATGGACTTGCACAAAATTATGTTGCAATTAACAAAGATGCAAGAACGTGACAAGGTTTGGTCTGAACTTAGTATGTATAAATTACACATACGTATTCGGATACCTCGGCCGGCCTGCAAGCTAGCCTGTGTACACATACCCAAATACCCGCTAGTAGGCATACTTTGCATATGTACGTATTCGAGTGTGTGTGGTCGACCGGCAAGCATCTTCGAATACTCGATACATGATGTGCTTGGGTCGCTTGCAACCTAATAAACCTAAAATATGTATGAGGCTAGGTGCGCGGAAGCAGCCGCTCGCGCGTATGTGTTTGTCCATTGAATTTTTGAAACAGGGCAACTTACACGAAAGGTCATCGCGGCAAGGCAGGGGCATGTTTTCCTTACCTTGGAGCTGGCTCGTATGGCAAGAAGATCAATAAAAGGAATTAACTATCCGAGAGAGAGAGAGAGAGTAAATAAGGAAACATGAAGATATTTTCTTGGCCAACAAGAAGCAACACTCAACATCCTTTAGCCTGGTGGTGACAATATAAAGCAAAGCCCGAGGGGCTCAATGGGAGGGAGGCGAGTACACATCCAGGAGAGCCGGCGGATAGGGTAGCGCGCCCCGGTTGCTACATTGAGGTCCCGAGGATGATGCGCCCACGGCCACGGGACGCACGTCCGCTATGCAGATGCGCTCGTGGTGGCAGCGTGCGCCGGACGAAGAACAAGCCATGCATCTACACCCTTTCAACTATCTAACGTATAATCAGATTTGTGTTATCTCGTAAGCTTGCAGATGGGTGGTGATGCTGCCTGCGTGTAGCCCGTTGGGCTCCTTCATGGTCTCTACCTTTGGAGACAACGACGCCGATCCTACACTAAGCCAATGCCAAGGTGGACGAAGGCATGGGGGTCACGAGGATGCCAACGCCGTGCCGTGGTGGATATCGGCGAGGAGCTCGCCAAGACAATGCCCATCGTCAACATCATCAACCCTGTGCCACGGAGGATCGCGATGGGGAGCTCGCTAGGATGACGCCAATTGTTTTGTTCATCAAGCCAGTGCCATGGAGGACGAAGGCGTGGATCTCATGAGGATGCCGCCACTGTGCCGCGGTGGATGGAGGCGTGGAGCTCTTCAGGACGGCGTCCATTATCAACACCATCTAGCTAGAGCCGCACAGTACCGAGGTGTGGAGCTCACGGGACGACACCACCGATGTCTATCTCGTTAAGATGGAGCCCATGACCTAGAGTCACGAAGATGATGACACACACCCCGGTGCTGCCTGCAACACAGAGAAGAAGATGGAGCTACACTGTGCTAGCTTCCGTGACCCGGAGTAGAAGATGGTGTCGCAAGGTGTTGCTCGCAACCCGGAGCCCATAAAGACAAGGAGCAACGGTGGGAAGGCGACGTGACTTCGCCAACATATTGCAACTACCCCATGAAGAAATTCCCTTGTTTTGGCAGACCACCAAATACGGCGTCCAACCAACACAAGATGAACACTTCCTTTTGTAGAGGTCTCATCGTCATACAGGCAGCGTGATCCTTGTCCTAGTAGACCACCGAATACGGCGTCTAGCTGAGACAGGGCATCAACCACGCCCCTTCGTGACTCCACTTTTCTTGGGCACCACGAAGAAATTTCCCTTGTCTTGGCGGATCACAAAATATGGCGTCCAACCGAGACGAGGTGCACTCTGCATGGCGTACAGGTCTCATGTACAAGAGGCGTGATCCTTGTCCTAGCATACCACCGAATAGGGCATCTAGCTGAGACGAGGCATCAACCACGGCCCTGCATCACGTCACCTTTCTTCGGCACCACGAGGAAATTTCCCTTGTCTTGGCAGACCACCGAATACGGCGTCCAACCGAGACAAGGTGCACACACTGTTTTGTACAGGTCTTGTGGTCATACAAGCGGCGTGATCCTTGTCTTGGCAGACCACCGAATACGGCTTCTAGGTGAGATGAGGCATCAACCACGCCCCTTCATCTCATCACCTTTCTGCGGCACCATGAAGAAATTTCTCTTGTCTTGGTTAACCACCGAATACGGCGTCCAATCGAGAGGAGGTGCACAGTTTCGTGGCATACAGGTCTCATCATCATACGGGCGGTGTGATCCTTGTCTTAGCAGACCATCGAATACGACGTCTAGCTGAGACGATGCATCAAACATGCCCCTTTAGGACGTCACCTTTCTTCGGCCTCGTGAGGCAGAGTCTTTGTCTTCGTAGACTGTCATAACCTCAGCGTCGAGTCGAGACGAGGCGCCAACCACACCGGCATTGCCGGTATGAGCGTGCGTTGGTTTTACACCGATGACGGTCTCCACAAAAGAATACTCTCGCGAGGCAACCCGTTGTGTACCCGAACAAACCCGCTACATCGTCAAGAATTCCAAGCCAAGCAGGACCCATTCTATTCCAACACCAACTACATCAACGCTGTAAGACTGGCGAGGCACGACGGCGAGGGTAGACATGGCTAGCACAAAGCCATGTTTTGAGCGGCACGTGTACCGACGAGGAGGCGTGCTTTGCCGGTCCCCACACCATCATCATCATGCATGGAGATTGTGAAGCGAATACGATGAAGACGACCACACGGCTTAATCAGAGGTATCTCACAGAGCAACCCACGAGAGTAATTAACCGGGAGCTTTTCGAGACCTTGGGAACCAGGAGACCGCACATCGCTACAGTCAGGCAGGCCACGTAGTAGGCCACGGAGCGCATATGTAAAGGGGACTTGTAATTTTGTTTCTCCAATGAGAGATTAATAAAGTGCATACTTCCCTATGTTTATTTGTGTACTTAGTACACTGGCACGCCCGCAATGTTTTATTTCCCCTAGCGCATGAGAGAAATCAAGCTCACTCTTCCCTTCTTCCGGAGCGCATTAAATTTTTTCTCGTGTCAAACAAGTGGCGCGATGGGCCGGTCCAATCTAAACATGTGTCGCTGAAGGTGAGGCATATCAGCGCATGATTATGTGGGATTATTGGACGCGGGGCGCGGGCAGCCCACATCCACTTGCAGCGTGAGAAACATCCATATAAGAATTTTCAATGATTCTCAAAATAAGAGGAATGTTCTATATGAGGATAAATATCAAAGTCCGTTTGCTACAGCCAAGTTTATTGGACACTTCCTAAGGGAGATGGGGGACATGGAGCGTCCGCGAGCTGCTGGAGGGGGTCATCCTGTGATGCCGTCGGGGTGGATTCCACCAACTGAAGGAGCAGCCAAAGCAAATGTTCATGGTGCAATTTCGTTTCAGAATAATAGGTGTGCCCTAGCAGCGATATTCAAAACTGAAGGTAGTATTTTTGGGTGCTTTGGTCCAGGCGATCAATGGTGTGATAGACCCATCGTGTGCAAAAGCTATATCTTGTAGGGAGGCACTGGTTTTAGCGCGGGAAATTAATGTTCAGCGTGTTAGAATAAACCGTATAGGGTTAGGAACCAGTTTAAACTTGTAACCTTTCTCTATCTGTTCTTCTCTCGTATCCCTCTCGTTTTCCTCTCTATAACGATCTCTGATCGATCTCTCAAGCAACTTGTATGCCAAGGCTTTCGCCCAATATATACAATGCGGCCCGAGACAAAGGGTTTAACGCTTCCCATATTGTTTCACATGGTAACAGAGCCTCTTCCTCATTAGATCGAAAGAGATTGCATCTACCTAACTTTCGCGACTGAGACCATGTCCACCACCTCCGCCGACATGACGCCCAGCACCATGGGTGCGCTCACCACCACCACATCTTCCACCTTTTGACTCAGCATCCAACAGCACAAACACCTCCCTTAGATCGCCACCACAAGAGAAGCTGATGAGGGGCAACTTCCTGTTATGGAAGGCAATCGTGCTGCCCCAGATCAAGGGCGCATAGATGGAGCACCACTTCGACGAGACGAGCCCGGCACCGCCGGCCACCCTCACCATCACCAAGGATGGCAAAGAAGAGCTAGTTGTCAACTTTGCAAGATCCCTCTGGTATGCACAACAGCAACAACTTCAAGGATACTTGATGGGTTCTCTTTCGCGCGATATTATTGCACGGGTCGCCATGCTCCAGTCACCTGCCGAGGTGTAGCGCACCATGCATGGCATGTTCACTACTCAAAGTCAAGCTCAAGCGATCAACACCCGCATCGAGCTCACCAACCTTAAAAAGGTAATATGACCATGGCTGGCTACCTTGGCAAGATCAAAAGCCTCACCGATGGAGTCGTGAGCACTGCCGCAGCGTTCTCTGATCCGAAGATCGTCTCCAAAATTCTTGCCAGACTGGATATGGAGTACAATCCAGTTGTTTCAGCGCTCGCTGCTCGGGTGTAGCCTATCACGGTTCAGGAGCTGTACAGCCAGCTGCTGAGCTTTGATGCCCGCCTCACCCTCATCCATGGCGGTGACATGCGGCAATCCTCCACCAATTCCGCTTCTTGTGGCCGCGGCCGTGGGCGTGATCACCAGGGGAAAAACCGTGGCGGTGGGCGTGGACGAGGCGCTCCTCAGGGCGATGGTGCCCTCCCTGGTGGGGGCTACGGCCACAACACCGGGGGAGGCTACAACAACAACACTGAAGGCGGCGGCTTCAACACCAACAACAGTCGCCGTCCTTCTTCTTCCCATGGTCTCCCTTGCTGCCAACTCTGTAAGAAGTCTGGCCATGAAGTCATGGACTGCTGGCATCGCTATGACGAAGACTACGTCCCAGATGCTCGTCATGTTGCTGCTACCATGCAAGAACAAGGAGGTGATGGCGTCTGGTATGTTGACTCTAGTGTTACCGATCATGTCACCAACAAACTAGAGCAACTTGACCTTCGCGAGCGGTACCACGGCACCGAACAGATCCAAACTGCATGTGGTGGAGGTATGGATATTTGTCACATCGGTCAAGCTTCTATTAATTCCCCTACTCTTAAACATGATTTAGTTCTTAGAGATGTCCTTCATGTTCCACCAGCTGATAAGAACCTTGCATCCATGTCTTGTTTAGCCACTGATAATAGTGTCTTCTTTGAAACTCAACCTCGTTATTTTTATCACGGATCAGGCAACGAGGGAACTCCTCCATCACGGTAGATGCATTGGAGGACTCTATGATATGGGGCTAACCCCGTGTAGGCCAATCTTTCACAATTGAAGGGATTCCCATGAAGAAAACGAAGAACACGGGGGGAAAACACAAGGGAAACAAGAGGAAAACACTCAAACCAACAAGATACAATCTCACATGTGCTAGATCCAAGTACACACGAGGTCACAAAGATCCAAAGACAACAAAGGGGTATACAAAGGTAACTAGTTCATCTCCGTGAGGAGCTCTTGAGTCCGCATGTGATCTTCCCGTGAGGGGACTTGAATCCAAGCGTGGATCTTCTCTGTAGAGGTCGCGGTCTCTCGATGGAGTAGAACCACATGGATGAGCAAAACTCTATCACTAAAATGAGCTAAACCTATGCTAACCCTAACTAGGAGGAGGTGTAGGAGTATATATAGTCTAGGGCCAGGAAGGGGTAAGTGAGGAGTACATGGGCTTCGGCCCAACACACTGTGCACAGACAAGCATCGGACGTCCGATGGTTGTCGGTCCTCCGGTAGCTCACGGGTGACCGGTCTTTCGGAAGTCTTCGGACTTCCAACGTTTTGGCTCTGGTACGGTGGTCTCGGATATCCGGTGGTGGGCGGTCGTTCGGGTGCTGGGGAGTGTCGGGCATCCGGTCACGGTCGGTCGTCCAGTCGCTGTAGACTTGGCCTTCGGCTATATTTGTTCTGGCTTGTGAAGACTCTAGGCGTCGGACGTCCGGTATGGCTTGGTCGTCCGGTGGCTGTCGGATGTCCGAGAGCTGTAGCATCCTAGAAGCTCCTTCTCTTGCTCTGCTTCCTCGCCTTCTCGTCCGATGCTCCTAGCTACTTCATGCTCTTCCTCTTGGTTCCTGGTCATGCATAGTACATATGTATGAGGCAGTAGCCATGTCTCACATGTGGAAAGTGATGGTTTGGAGAGGAGCGAGTTCACCTTGTGTCCAATGGCGTATAGTCAAGGTCTCATTGTATGTCCTCTTGGGGCTTGGGTAGTAGTCGAAGTGTACATGGGGATGATTGTAGGATGCTCCGCATCATCTCCCCCCTTGGGAAAGATCCAACCTCGGATCGTGATCCTCATCACCATGGAAACGGTTTTCATGGGCGGACATGAAGTTGGACGGAGTTGAAGACATTCCGCAATCCAAGTACTCCAAGGTGGCGCCGGAGTGGTGTACGTGCAAGAAGATCAAACACAAATGACACTCAGAAATACAATGGGCCAGTGCACACAAAGTGTCCATCATGTAAGAATGTGTCCGTGTGACAAGGTTTTGCGTGGCAAAACACATGATGCTTATCGAAATGAAATAGAATGATATGTAAAGCATTCATGAGAGCAAATTCATTTGTTGTCCACACAAAGTTGTGGTAATTGTCATGGTGCACAAAGCTACAAATTCTACCATTGTGCAAAATGATGTCATAGTGTGATGGTTTATCAAGAGTATGAACATGGTAATTGGTGCTCAATGTGGTTATGTTATCATGTTGTCGGCGTCCTCGGAACGGGGGTCCCTAGACTTGCCTGCCGGCGGCCCATGGCGTGGCTCCGCCAGCGGCCCCGTACGGCCCATCTTTACCAGCAAGCACTCAAGACCATCGCGAGGGGCCGAGCCTCACAAGGCGGGCGACACAAGACCTCCTCGGGGGCGGCCTCACCAGGCTGGCTCGCGAGGGGCGAAGAGATCAAGGCGAGGGGCACCTCGTGAGGTCCCTGTGACGCAAGCCATGACGGCCAAGGCCAGGCGGGCGCCAACGCGCACTGTGTCCTTGTTTCCTCTTTGGTGCTAAAGAGCCAAGTGCAGGCGAGTAGTCCCGAGGCATCAGACAAAGGTTTCCATATCGGTGCAACGAGACCAAGGCCAGCAGGACGGCAGGACGGAGGTCACCGTGGAGCCCAAGACGGCGTCACCACCAGAGCCTTTGGCAGACGAAGACCACCTTTTGTCAGGATAGCTTGTACTAGTTGTCCCCCTTCAAATTGGCCGTTGTGGGATCCCTTCCCGCCTAATGTTTGGGGAGAGTACCAGGGCCTCTATAAATAGGACTAGCCACCACCGTAGGGGGGAGACGAATCTCATCTGGGACTGGATGCATTCCACCCTGATATGCACAAGCTCACCAAGCACAAGAGCACCTGTCCTCAGGAGGCTGTTCTTCCCTTGTACATGTTCATCCTCATCCCAAGAGGAAATCCACCACACCACACTGGAGTAGGGTATTACACCACATCGGTGGCCCCAACCAGTATAAATCTTGCGTCCCTTTGTTCTGCGAGCTCGACGTGCTGAGCCTTGAGATCGCGGTGAAGGCGTGAGCTAGAGGGAGGAGAGATCTTCGTGCGCACCCCAGTGTTCAAACCTCAAGGGTTTTGCCGGAACCCGAAATCCGACATTTGGCGCGCCAGGTAGGGGTGCGCCGAAGCTCCGCCTGTCTGCTTGTTTCGTCCAGCTCCATGGCAGACGCCACCCCTCTGGTTAGGCCGGCGGGCGCGTACGGATGCACCGCGGGCGTCCGGGCCTTCACCCAGACCTTGCGGCAGGTGCGGTGGCCGCGCAAGTTCAAGCCAGAGATGCCACCTCTCTACGATGGCGCGACAGACCCGGCGGCCTTCCTGCAGGCGTATGAGAAGGCTGTCCTCGAAGCCGGAGGTGACGACCAGGTCATGGCCAACTGGTTCCCGTTGGCCCTAGCCGCCGTGCCACGCGCCTGGCTGCTCAGCTTGCCAGGATCTTCAGTGACCTCCTGGGAGGAGCTGTGCGGTCTCTTCGTCACGCGCTTCGCGTCACTGGCGCCCCTCGCCGTCGCGGCCCTCCTCGGCGACTCGCAAGCACCACCCTTGGACCGTCACACCAAGTTGTTCCTTCGCCAGATCGACATCGTGTTCGCGCGGCAGGGGGCTCCCCCGGGTTGGGAGGCGCCCAAGGCCGACCTGACCTTTGACTCGGGATATCACCCAATCACCACCGTCGGCTCGAGCGTGCTCCCAATGCTTTGCACGCCCACCATCTGCAGCGTAGCTGTCACCAAGACCCTCATCGACGGTGGCTCCGGCATCAACGTGCTCTCCGTGGAGGCTTTTAGCCTCCTTTCACGTGCCCTCACAAGCCCTTCTCCGGGGTCGGCGGCAGCTCCACCAGCCCCCTGGGGCAGATCCATCTTCCCGTGACCTTCGGGACCCGCGACAACTATCGCACTGAGATGATCAACTTCGACATCGCCCGTATTGGCCTCCCGTACAATGCTATCCTCGAGTACCTGGCACTGGCTCGGTTTATGGCGGCAACCCATCCGGCCTACAACCAAATGAAGATGCCTGGGAGCAAGGGCGTCCTCACCGTAGTTGGAGATACCAAGGAGCTAGCGGTGCTCAAGTGTGCTCTCAAAACCGCCGCGGTAGCATGATCGACCAACGAGGCCACCCCAGGGATTAAGGAGGCCGCGCCGACAAAGAAGAAGTAGTTGTTCACTCAAGATCGGGCCGAAGCCAAGCAGGTGCCGGGCGAGGAAGATGGGTCCTCAGGAGCCACCTTCACCATAGGCGCCATCCTCGACCCAAGTCAAGAAGAGGCATTGGTGAGGTTCCTGCGCGCGAACAAGGACGTATTCGCCTGGGAACACAAGCAGCTAGTAGGGGTCCCAAGAAAGGTGATCGAGCATCACTTGAGGGTGTGCCCCAATGTGCGCCCCGTGAAGGAGAAGGCGCGTCGACAATCCACGGAGAAGCAGTCCTTCATCATCCAGGAACCCCGCAAATTAGAGACGGCGGGTGTCATTCGCGAGGTTCAGTACCCGAGTGGCTGGCGAACCCCGTCGTCGTGCCAAAGAAAGGTGGGAAGGAGTGCATGTGTGTCACTTCACCAACCTCAACAAGGCCTGTGCCCAAGATCCGTTCTTACTTCCACGCATCGACCAGATCGTTGACTCCACCGCCGAGTGTGACCTGCTATGCTTCCTGGATGCGTTCTCGGGCTATCATCAGATCAAGATGGTGGTAGAGGATGTGGATAAGACGACCTTCCTAACCCCGTGCGGGGTGTACTGCTACACTTGCATGTTGTTCGGGCTGCGCAACACCGACGTGACCTTCCAACGGCTGATGCACATCGCCCTGGGTCAGCAGTTTGGAAGGAACGCTGAAACCTACGTCGACATTGTGGTAAAGTCTCGGGAGGCAAGAACTTTCATTCGGGACCTGGAGGAGAACTTCGCGAGCCTGCGCCAGGTGGACTTGCGGCTCAACCTGGAGAAGTGTGTGTTTGGTGTCCCTTTCGGCAAGCTGCTAGGCTTCCTCGTGTCCCATAGGGGGATCGAGGCCAACCCGGAGAAGGTCAATGCGATGGAAGACATGAGCCCACCGCAAACTCTCAAGGAAATGCAGAAACTTGCCGGCTACATGACTTTGCTGGGGCACTTCATCTGCAAGCTGGGAGAGCGCGCCCTGCCATTCTTCAAGCTGATGAAGAAGAAGGGCTCGTTCGAGTGGACCCTGGAAGCTGACCAAGCGTTTCAAGACCTCAAGAGATACCTGACCAGTCCCCCGGTGATGGTGGCGCCTCGCCCTCTCAAGCCCCTGGTGCTTTACCTTGTCGCCACTCCCTACTCCGCTAGCGTAGCTCTAGTGTCGGTTCGGGAAGAGCGCCAGGCCAAGGGACTATTGCGCCGCACCGCACCACCAGCCGAGGCTGCAGCAATGCCAACGAGTGACCAGGCCCAGCAAGGCGGCGTTTGCGGGCCGGCAGAGGCCTCAGCAGGCGATCAGGCTCTTGGGGTCCCGTCATCTCAGGAGACGCCCCAACTTCCAGCAGGCGCAGGCTCCGTCGATTCTCCTGCCCTCGTTGAGCACCTGGTGTACTTTGTCAGCATGGTACTGCGGATGCTAGGGCACGATACCCCATGCATCAGAAGCTCTTGCTCGCACTTTGGCCTCGCGTAAACTGTGGCACTACTTCCAAGGTCACCCAATCAAGGTCATCTCGGCCTACCTGCTGGAGAGGGTACTCAAGAGCTCCAACGCTGCAATAAGAGTCGTTGAATGGAACATTGAGCTGCAAGCATTCGAGCTGGAGTTCAGCACAACTAGGGTCATCAAGGGGGCCGTGCTCGCCGACTTCATGGCAGAATGGACTGATGCCCCGCGGTTTTAAGGAGGCGAGGACCGATCCCTCTCACCAGGAAGTGAAGCACCAGATGGTTGGGTCATGTATTTCGATGGCGTGTTTGCACGCCAGGGGCGTGGGGGCTGGAGCAGTGCTCATCTCGCCTACTCAGGACAAGCTCTACTACGCCGTGCAGCTCTGCTTCCAGGAAGGCGAGAAGGTCTCCAACAACATCGCGGAGTACGAAGGCCTCATCGCTGCATCAGGGGTGACTCACAGCTCCTCGTCAACTTCTCCAACAAGGTATACGAGCCGAAGGACGAGCACATGGAGGCATACCTCGTGGAGGTACGCAAAATGGAAAAGCATTTCCTGGGTCTAGAGTTACAGCACGTACCCCGTGGCACCAACAAGGTGGACGACGACATTGCCAAAAGGGTGTCCAAGCAACAACCCCAAGAACCCGACGTCTTTGAGGAGCGGCTCTTCAAGTTGTCGGCAGCACCGCCGCTTTCGGAGCCGGCGCCACCTCGGGAGGAGCTCCCCCAACCACCTGCCTCGGGAACCCCAGCCTGCGGCCCGACCTCCGGAGCGCGCCTCCTCCTGGCACTCAAGCCTCAAGAGGGGTGCTGGACCAAGCAGTTCAAGGAATACCTAACGCAAGGGACGTTGCCGGAGAAAGAAGATGACGCGGAGCACGTGGCCCGACAGGATATGACATACTACATCCAGGACGGTGAGTTATACAAGAAGCGGCCAAATGATGTTTCCTTGTGATGCATCTCTAGGGAACAGGGGAACGAGTTGCTGGCTGACATACATGGCGGAGATTGCGGGCACAACTCGTCGTCACGAACCCTCATTGGCAAGGTGTTCCGCAGTGGGTTCTACCTGCCTACGGCGCTCAACGACGCAACCGAGCTGGTGAAGTCCTGCGAGGCCTGCCAATTCCACGCCAAGCAGATCCACCAGCCAGCTCAGGGCCTCTAGACCATCCCGCTCTCATGGCCGTTCGTAGTCTGGGGGCTGGATATCTTAGGCCCGTTCCCTTGAGCACCTGGGGGCTACCGCTACCTCTACGTCGCCATCGACAAGTTCACCAAATGGGCGGAGGTAGAAGCCATGCGCTCCATCCCTGTCGGGGGTTGGGTGCGACATATGCCAAAGGATGGCTTATCATGGTGGGGGCGAGTAGAACGTCGCCGGTGCCTGGAAACGGGATAAGGCGAAGACATGCACGCTGGTGAATCTTACCCAGCTTCAGGGCTCTCCGGGAAGATAATACCCCTACTGCTGCTCTACGGGGTCTCTGCATGATCACTATGGCAAAGTGTTTACACGATTGCTCCTCGAGCTGTTTCCTGGAGGTAGGAGAAGGCAAGGCTAGCTCTCTCCTTCGTATACAATCTGGTCTAGTGCTAATGGATTCCAACCCTTTGCATGGATGCACTGGGGGGTTTATATAGGCCTACCCCCCAGGGGTACAATGGTAATCCGGTTGGGCGCGGGCCCAGCCGTCAGTCTCTCTGGCCGCTGTCTTATCCGCCGACTCCTGGGGCCCGCCGACTGGCTCGGTGTGGAGCCGACAGGCTGCGTCCGCCGCGGGCGGGTCTTGTCGGCTGCAGATTACTGTAGCCGTGCCTCTAATGACGCAGGCTCGGTCATGAGGTCATGGCGACAGCCCCGCCGTCTGGCGGGCGATCACTATGGCCACTACTTGTCATGTCTGATTAATGGCGCGTGGGGCCCGTGGGAGGAGCCGGCCGACTTCTGGTGGCCGACTCCCATCTGGGCCGACTGGTGGTGCTTTCGCCGTCTTTTGTACGCCCGCCGATTGGTGGGACCCATCATCCCTGGGTCGTACCAACAGGCCGTCGTGGGCACAGGGCTCCGCCCCCTGGGGCTGACGTCAGGGCCGGCATGCCAATAGTGTTGCGCCGCGCGGAGATCTCCGCGGGTACGGCGTACTGTAGCCACGCCTGCCCTTGGAAAAGGGGTGGGAGTGGACCTTACTGTGGCCACTCCCCGTCCCGTCCCTCTTTATGAGGGCATGGGGGTTGTTGTCGTCGCAGGCCGACTCCCCAAGGCCGGCTTCTCTGGAAGTCGCCAGTCAGGAGTCGGCTCATCCTGAAGTCGTCCGTAGGACTCGGCCGCGAGTGGGCAGCCGACCGCCTCACCGCCGACTCTAAGAAGGCGGCTCGTCGTCCTAGGGTCTCGAGGGGCGCAGTCTGCCTCAATGTCTTGAAAGGTTCTGGGCCTGGGTTAGCCTACTCTTGGCCCATTACTCCGACAGTAGTCCCCGAAGCTGGTGAGGCTACGAGGGAGACATGTCGTGGAGCCTCAATAGTTTCTTCTCTCCGGCGGTTGGATCTGGGCTTCGCTAGCCGTCTTCTGACAAGCCGACTAGTTGGAGTCGGACTTGCTCAAGGCCGACTTGCCCCTAAAAAAGTTTGAACGTTGCGGCGGAGTTCAGGCGGCGTGCCTGATAAGCTTCCGGGTTGCCGCCCGTGGTTGACCCGTCGCGAGGCGCCACGTGGCGGAGCTAGTCTGATCACCCACGCACGCGACAGGACAGGCCTACAGGCGGGGCCCGCCACTACCGCGCCTCGGCATGCGAACGGATCCGCTGCAGCCGCGCGGACGGTTGGGGTTCCCGCGCGGTTATTGCACGTGGTAACTTCGTGTGGTAAATCGTCAGGGTCGTGGGGTCCCGGGCGCAGTTAATCCCACGACCGCCCCCTCGACTTCTCAGCCCACGAGCCTACAAGTAGGCGGGGGGAGGGTGGCGGTGAAGCACGCACGCCCATTCTCCCCACTTCCTTTCGCTCCTTCTTGCTTCTTCTTCTTCTTGTCGCTGCTGCTCCGAACCACACCGTGCCGGCAGCGATGAGCTCCTCTGCCGCCGCCGCGTCTCCTGCTGTTCGCTCCGGAGTGTGGGATGGCTCCGAGGTTGACGATGACGACATCGAGATCCTCCGCCAGACACGGCGCCTTCCTGGCAGGGACTTCGTGTGGGTCCGCCTCACGCCGGAGGGAGAGATATCACTGGCGTCGGGGGAGGGCGAGCGGGTCATATTCCGCTCGCACCTCATGCGCGGCCTGGGACTGCCGGCGAGCGGCTTCTTCCGCTCCTTCTTGGAGTTCCACGGGCTCCAGCCGCACCACCTTACTCCGAACACGGTGGTGCTGCTGGCTCTCTTCGTCACCCTGTGCGAAGGCTTCCTCGGCGTTCTCCCCACCATCGAGCTCTTGGGTGAGTTCTTCCAATCCAAGCTCGGCACACACGTCACCGGCGTGCCGGCCCAATGCGGTGCATTCATCGCGATGCGGAGATCAGTGGCCGACAATCCGTTTCCCACCATTGCACTAATTAAGTCGGTGAAGATGTGGCAGTGGTCATATTTTTATGTGAAGAACGTCGCCCCAGAAGGCGACTGGGTCAACTTGCCGGCTTATGAAGCCGGCGCACCGGCTGGAAGGCTCCCCAGCTGGTCACACCGAGCCAAGACGCTGTCTCCCACTGGTGCCGCCGCCATCGCGCGACTCCGAGTGCTGACGCAGTCGGAGGGCCTGACCGGGGCCAACTTGCTGGCCGCCTTCGTGGCGCGCCGAGTCCTCCCACTCCAAGGCCGACCTCACCTGATCTGCCAGATGAGCGGTCATCGGGACCCGAGTCGGATGTGCTCCAAGGACATGCCTCACGCGGAGGTGGCGAACACGGTGAACTACATCGCGAACTGCGGTCTCTCGGTGGACTGGCGGTTCGGTAAGGAGCCGTATTCGCGCGCCAACCCCCCGCCTATTGTAAGTCGTCTTCCTTCTTCTTCTGTTTCTTTGCTGCCGAGTCCGACTTGTCAAGTCTGACCGTTTTTGTTTTGAATCAGAATCCTCTCATCCCTCCTTCGGCCGGCACCGCGGGGCCGGCTCGTCAGTTTGTCCCCGATCGGGCGGAGGGCGACGTCGACGATCCCGACTTGGGGGCGGCGGCCATGGAAGCTGACGCTGAGGGAGGAGGAGAAGCAGGCGGCTCCAGGCCTTCGGCCACTTTCGCCGACTAGCCTGACGATGAGGCCGAGGGAGAAGTCGCCCCGCGTCGCCAGCCAAAAGCCGGCCAGCCAAGCGCGAGTTCCTCCGCCGGCTTGGACGCTCAAGGCGGTGCGATGAAGCGCCGGGCCAGGCCGAGTACGCTTGGTGGCCGGTCGAAGAAGTTCAAGGGAGCGGCCCCGCGACCAAGCGGGAAGAGGCGGCCGCGAAAGCCAACCGCTTCCGCAAGGAAGTGAAGAAGCTGCCGCTGGTCTCTGCGTTAGCGCCTCCATCCCTTATCTTTATTTTCTCTTTGTTGATCTTGTTTGAGTTTTTCATATGCTTTTCTCGCCACAGGGCTCCCCTCACTCTTGAGAGGGTTGCCGCCGCCTCCGTTATGGGGTCGGTGGAGACGTCTGCCACCACTCGGCGGATTGACCCCGCCGCCGATCTTCGGGAGGCGACGGAGCGGAACGCGCGGGAGAAGCACGAGGAGGACGAGGCCGCCCGCTGGGAGAAAGCGGAGGCTGAGAAGGCGGAGGCCTCCGCCCTGAAGAAGCTGGAGGCGGCCGAGGACGCCCCTGCGGCAAAGCAGCCGGCTAAGGAAGTCGCGCCCCGGCGGTCAGCGGTGTTCGTCACCCCTCTGAACTCCGCGCCCCCCCGGAGTTCACGGGGCAGTCAGGGGAAGCCGGCGGTGAGTTCCCGATCGTAGAGAGGGGCGGCGGCGATGCCCCCATGCCGGACGTGGTCGCGCCGCCATAGCCGCCCCCGCCGCCGTCTAGAAGTGCGCAAGGCAAACAGCCGGTGGATCCGCCCTTGCCGCCGACTGAAGATGAGACCGTGCCAAGGCTACTCCTTCAAGTCGGCCCGCCAACGCGCCGCCGTCTTGAGAAGGCGACTTCGGCACCACGCCCCTTGGAGACCGGCACCGCCAGCTCGACGATTCCAGATGCCGAAGCGACGAGCGCCGCGCCCATTGGGTGGGTGCAAGGAGGCGGCACGGGTCCGCTGAACCAGGCGCTTCTGGATGTCCAGACGAAGCTGCAAGCTGAGAGCGACGCCATCCAAAACTGCACCAAGGCGCACCTGGCGTCGCGGGCAGCCATCCGGGTATGCTTTCTCCTTTGTCCATGTTTTCTTGTTTCTCTCTGTGGGGGCGCGCCAGCGCACCCACTGGGTGCAGTCCCCGAGTTCTGGGCCAGCTGCTGAGCAGGCGGCCCGAAACTCCAATTGGTAAGTTCCGGGTACTAACCTTTGTTCTGAAATACTTGTTGCAGGACTATCACAACCTCCGTGTTACCGCCTTCAACCACAACGTGGAAGAGCTGGGCAAGCGGACTGCCGACTTGTTGGAGAGCCGGAGTGAGTCCTTTTTCTTCTTTGCGGGGGCGCGCTGGCGCACCCGCGGGCTGTAGTCCTCGAGATTCGGGCCGACTGCTGAGTAGTCGGGCCGGATCTCCGTAGTGACCTTCTTCGTTGATGACTTAACGCCTTCTTTCTTCTTTCTCTTCAGAGGCCAACGCCGCTCTTCAACAGCAGCTGAGTGAAGCCAACTCCGCGTTGCGCGCCAAGGGGGAGGAGTGCAGCAAGCTCGCCGCAGAGCGCGATCTACTGGCCGCACAATTGGCAGAGTAGAAGGAGCTGCTTACGAAGACGCAGAAGGAGGCGGAAGAGGCGGAAGCCGCCCTCCTGGCCGAGTTCGCGAGCGAGCGCTCCTCCTGGACCGACAAGGAGGCAATGCTGGTCTCTGGCTTCCACGAGATCGAGGACCTCGTCGACGGTGAGCCTCTTTGCTTTCCTTCTTCGAGCCGCCGACTATATGTCGAGCCGACTCCTGGGCTTTTTTTGACTTGTTCTTCACTCTTTCCGTCTTGGCAGGCTTCTTTCCTGGCCACTCGCTGGCCGCCATTCAAGCTATCAAGGCCGACCGCGAGGAGCGGAGGGCGGGTGGCGCGGAGATCGCCGCTGATGCCCCTCGGACTCTTGACAAGCATATTCTGAGCATTGGGGCTCGCCTGCGGCCGGCCCACCAGATGTTGCGCCGGCTTCAACGTGTCGGTGCCCAAGCGATCGCCGCCCTGTGGCCAGACGTGCAGGCTCCGCGCACCCCCAGTCGGATCGACTGCCGACTGGCTGGAGGTCGCGGCTGGCCGTGTTGAGGCCTGGAAGGGTTCCTCGGCCCGGGCCGGAGCGCGCCGAGCCTTGGAATTCGTCAAGGTATGGTATCCGGGGCTGGACCTAGACCGGCTATCCACACTCCGGTCAGAGGCCCAGCCGGAGCTGGCAGCCGCGGAAGACGCCCTTGTCAAGCGTGCGGCGGCGATCGCCGAGTACACCGACACCAGCATCTTTGTCCCCGAGCGGGCTGAAGACGGCGAGGAGGTGCCACCGGAGTGGTTTGGGCTGAACCCCGACTACGGCGAGGACTCGGCAGAGGTGATCGGCTCCAGCGTCGAGGAGGAGGACGAGGCGGAGGACGGGAGCAAGACGGAGGCACCGGAAGACGGAGCGGACGGCCAACCTCAGCTCGACCATGCCTCCAGCAACGAGCCGTGCCCGCCCGCGCCGACTGCTGCCGGAGGTGATCAAGCCGAGACCGCCCAGCCGGCCGCCCCAACGTCCAACACCGCCGTCTCCTCCGATCCTCCAAACCCGTCTGCCGCCCCCTAGGCTGCCACCTTGTCTTTGTTTTTATCTATTCTAATAGTTTTTGAAGAACTTGTTAATCCGCACAATGCCACCCGCGGGGTGTATTTTGAAATTCTGCTCGAAGATTCGGCCAAGGGCCTTTGTTATGTAAATATTCATCTGACTTCTATCTTTCTTGCTCATTATTCTTTTGGCTTTTTCCTTTGCCGTCTTCCCTCAGTTGCCGTTTTTGTCAGTCAGACAGCCGCTCCGCGGACTGCTGCTGGATCAAATTCTTGGTCACTTTGGGAAGGCAAGTACTTATTCATTTTTAGAGTTGTTTAACAAGTCGGATAGAAGGCGGCAAGCCGACTATTCAAGAGTCGGTTTGCGAAAAAAGGCTGGAAGCCGGCCTTAAGCTATGTTTGTGCTTTGAGTCCTTAGCCATTTTTCAGATGGATTCCCATTCTTCCTTACTCTTGCCCACCAGATAGTCGCTCTGCGAGCTGCGGCTTCTAGCAGGAGACGGTTTAGACGCTGCACACTACTTGTCCGGCTGCAGGAAGCATTTCATAGCACAGGTCGGCAAGTCCCCGGGCCGACTAGTCGAACCCGGTGCCAAGCGGCATAACAAAGAGTAATATACTCGAAGGCATATTTCTTATCATATAGATAAAAGAGGGCAGTCCCCGAGCTCTTCTCGGGGGGCTTGAAGTCTTGGTACTTTTAATACAAAAGGTAGCGTGATACATACTGCGTTTAACTGTAAAATTTTCGGAGGAGACTTGCATTCCATGGCCGCTCTGTCTCTTTGCCGAAGTCGTCCCTCTTGCGTGCTCGGGGCTTCTGAGCGTCGATCAGGTAGTAGGAGTCGTTGCCCAGCACTTTGCTGATGATGAAGGGGCCTTCCCAAGGTGCCGACAGCTTGTGTTGGCCGGCTATTCACTGGATTAATCGGAGCACGAGGTCGCCCTCCTAGAATGATCTCGGCCTGACCTTCCTGTTGTAGTATCTGCGCAGGCTCTGCTGGTAGATGCTGGACCGGCTGAGTGCCAACAGCCGGCCCTCTTCCAGTAGGTCGACGCCGTCTTGTCATGCTTCTTCTGCTTCTTCCTCGGTGTACATGGTGACTCGCGAGGAATCGAATTCTATGTCCGTTGGGATGACAGCTTCAGCACCGTAGACAAGGAAGAAAGGCGTGAAGCCGGTTGACTTGTTTGGAGTCGTGCGCAGACTCCAGAGGACGACTAGCAACTCGTCGAGCCAGCAGCCAGCCGAGCGCTCCAGAGGCTCGATCAGTCGGGGCTTGACGCCGGACAGGATGAGGCCGTTTGCTCGCTCCACCTGGCCGTTTGACAGTGGATGGGCGACGGATGCTAGGTCCAGTCAGATGCCCTGTGTCGCACAGAAACGGGCCAAGGCGCCTTTGGCAAAATTTGTGCAGTTGTCGGTGATGATGCTGTGTGGTATGCCGTACCGAATTGTGATGTCGGAGATGAAAGTCACGGCAGTCGGACCGTTTAGTTTCTTGATTGTCTTCGCTTCTATACACTTGGTGAACTTGTCCACCACGACAAGTACGTGAGTTAAGCCACCTCGTGCCGTCTTGAATGGTCCCACCATGTCTAGGCCCCAAACTGCGAAAGGCCAGGCAATGGGGATGGTCTTGAGTGCAGAAGCCGGCTGATGCGTCTAGGAGCGGTACTTCTGGCACCCTTTGCATTTTTGGACCAATTCCTTGGCCTCTTCTAAGGCCATTGGCCAAAAGAAACCATGTCGGAAAGCTTTGGCGACGAGTGCCCTTGAAGCCGCATGGTGGACGCACTTGCCTTGATGGATGTCTTTGAGAATTGCTTGGCCTTGCTCTGGCTCTACGCAGTGCTGGTAGACACTAGTGACGCTACGCCTGACCAGCTCGTTGTTGACTATGGTGTAGGCTGCCGCTCGGTGTTGTACTTCCCGAGCTAAGGTCTCATCAGTCGGCAGCTCTTTGCTCACCAGAAATTTGAGGATGGGCTGGGCCCATGAGGGTGCTGCTATTTCTTCGACCGCCAGAGCTGCGACTTGGACAAGGGCGGCTGGGCTGGGAGGCGGCGGGCTGGAGTCAACAACCGCTTGCTGGATTAATGAAGTCCCCGGGCCGATTGGCACAGCTCTTGGGCCGAGTTCTGGAGTCTTCGGGCCGGCCGCCGCAGTCCCTGGGCCGGGTTCTACAGTCCCTGGGCCGGCCTCGACTGTGGCGGCTTTGGAGCCATCTGCCAAAATCCCCGTACCGTCCGCCGGGCTCTGGAGTCGATCCGACTTCTTCGGGAGGAGCCGGCATGAAGATGAAGTCTGATTCTGGTGAAGGCTTGACAGACGGCTTGAGGAGGCGTTGAAGGGCGACGCCGGATGGTATTGCATGGCGGGTAGAGCCGATTCGTGCCAAGGCGTCTGCTTGGTCGTTGTCGTTTCTTGGCACATGGAGGAACTCGCACCCCTCGAAATATCCATTGAGTTGCTGCACGAGGAAACAGTAACTCGCCATGTTTGCATCTTTGGCGTCCTAGTCGCCAGACGACTACTGGACCACTAAGTCCGAGTCGCCATAACACAAGATCCGGCGAATGCCAAGTTCTTTGGCAAGCCAGAGCCCGTGAATGAGCGCCTCGTACTCGGCAACATTGTTGGAGGCGGCAAAATGGATTTGCAGTGCGTATTTGAGCTTCTCGCCTTTAGGAGAAGTGAGGAAAACGCCGGCTCCCAAGCCAGTGCGCATCTTGGAGCCGTCGAAATGCATCCGCCAATGGGTGGAGTCGGGCGCTGGAGGTAGGTACTGGGTCTCGGCCCAGTCGACGAGAAAGTCGGCCAGTGCTTGTGACTTGATGGTGGTGCGGGGCTGGTAGTGGATGGTGTAGGGAGCCAACTCTATGGCCCATTTGGCACTCGGCCAGAAGCATCTCGGCTTCCGATGATCTCGGCAAGTGGGGCCGTGCAGACCACAGTGATTGGATGCTCTTGACAGTAAGGCTTCAATTTCTTGGTGGCAAAGTGCACGCCATAGCACATCTTCTAGTACTGGGGGTTGTTCTGCTTGGAGGCCGACAGTACTTCGCTCAGGTAATATACCGGTCTCTGGACAGGTAATGCCTTGCCTTCCTCCTTGCATTCCACTACAATGACTGTGCTAACTACCCGACTGGCGGCGGCGATGTACAGGAGCATAGGTTCCTTAGGAGTCAGAGCCGCCAGAACGGGTGGAGTAGTCAGCATCTTCTTCAACTGGAGAAAATCTTCGTCTGCCTTGTGGTTCCACTCGAAAAAAGTGGTCTTCTTCATGAGCTGGTATAAGGGGAGAGCTTTCTCGCCCAACCGACTGATGAATCGGCTGATGGACACCAAGTAGCCGGTGAACTTTTGCACATCCAGCAGTTGGCTGGGTACCTCCATCCTCTCAATGGCATTGATCTTTACAGGGTTGCACTCTATGCCGCATTCAGAGACCAGGAAGCCAAGGAGTTGGTCGGCTGGTACTCCGAAGACGCACTTCTCAGGGTTGAGCTTGATCTGGAATCGGCGTAGGTTCTCAAAGGTCTCCTTGAGGTCTTCAAGCAGTGTTCCACGCTTTTCTGTGTTCACCACCACATCGGCCATGTAGACGTGGGCGTTTCTGCCGAGTTGCTCGAGGAGGCACTTCTGCATGCAACACTGAAAGGTGGCGCCGTCATTCCTCAAGCCGAACGTCATGGTGAGGTAGCAGAAGGCTCCAAACGGCATGATGAAGGCGGTCTTCAGTCTGTCAGCCGGGCTCAGCTTGATCTGGTGATATCCTGAATATGCATCCAAAAACCTCAATAGCTCGCATCCGGCTGTGGAGTCTATCACCTGATCAATTCTTGGTAAAGCGAACGGGTCCTTGGGGCAAGCCTTGTTGAGGCTTGTGTAGTCAATACACATTCGCCACTGCTTGTTCTTCTTCAGTACCAGGACCGGGTTGGCTAGCCTCTTTGGAAAGAATACTTCCATAATGAAGCCGACTGCTAGGAGTCGGGCTATCTCTTCTCCGACAAGTCTTCTCTTTTCTTCTGATAGGCGGCGCAAGGGCTGCCTGACCGGCTTTGCATCAGATCGGACATGTAACTTGTGCTCGGCGAATTCCGTCGGTACACCTGGCATGTCTTTGGGGGACCATGCGAAGATGTCCCGATTCTCACGGAGGAAATCAATGAGCTCGCCTTCCTATTTTCTGTCAAGGTTTGCGCCTACGACAGCGTACCTCTCTAGGTGCTCCGGATCCAAGGGTGTCTTCTTTGTCTCCTTGGCCGGCTTGAACGAACCCTCAGCCTCCGACTCCTTTGGGTTAGGCGACACCTCTAGCTGCTTGCCGGCCATCAACACAACCTGGTCAAGGAGCTGCTTCTCGGCCGCGATCACCAGGGACTCGGCCAGCCGACTACTCTCAGCTGCACAGGCAGACGACTTCCGGTAGTCACGGGCTACGGTCAAAATCCCCCTGGAACTGGGTATCTTCATTTTGAGGTAGGCGTAGTGGGGGACCGCCATGAACTTGGCAGGGAGGGTCGGCCAAGTAATGCATGGTACGGGCTCTCGAGGTCCACCACCTCAAACCAAACTGACTCTCGGCAGAAGTGATCTTTGTCTCCAAAGAGTACGTCCATCAGGATCTTGCCGATTGGTGAGCAGGAAAGACCAGGAACAATGCCGTGGAACACAGTCCGGCTGTTCTGAAGCTGTCTTTGCTTGATTCCTAACTTCTCCATGGTGTCCTTGTACAGGATGTTGATGCTGCTGCCTCCGTCTATCAGAACTCGCGAGAAATGAGCAGCTCGTCTATTCGTGGCAAAGGTGGCATCCAAGACCAAGGCATAAGAGCCCGGACTCGGCATCACCTCTGGGTGATCAGCCCTGCTCCAGCTGATAGGCTTCTCGGACCAGTGCATGAACTCTGGCGCCTCTGATGCTACTGCATTCACCTCTTGTCGCTGCAGCTGCCTGCTGCATCGATCATCAGCCACACTGGTAAATATCACGTAGGCTCCGTGCTCTTCGGGGTACTCGTCTTGTACTGCGCCGACTGGCCTGACAGCCGGCTGCTGGGGCGGAGGCGGAGGTTGCTTCCCAGCCGGCGGGGGAGGTAGGAGGTCGTCTCCTTTGGCGATCCTGGTGAGCCAGTGGCACTTCCGGGTGGTGTGATTCGACGACATTGCGCCGCTATGGAACTTGCAAGGACCATCCAGAGTCTGCTCGTATGAGAAAGCCGGCAACCAGTTGGGCTTGCCACCTTTCTGTCGCTTGGGTGGAGGCTGCCCATCCGGCTGCTGGTCTTCAACTATCGCCACCTGCCGGCTGCTGGAAGCCGGCTGTGGAGCCTTGCGCTTGTGGTCATTCTGCTGTTGCCGCCAACTGACGTCTCCTGCCGGAGTTCTTGGAGCCTGAGGGCCCACTTTGCTAGTTGCGCTAACTTGAATCTCCGCCTTCATGGAGGAGTCGGCCGTGGCATACTTGTCTGCTATGATCAGCAGCTCGTCGCAGAGGAGCTTGTGCTTGAGGAGGGTGCCTTCTCTGCACCCGGCGGTAAAGTACTCGATAGCTTGCACCTCGTGCACGCCCTCGCAGGAGTTCCGAAGCTCGGCCCAACGCGTGAGGTAGTCGCGAGTCGACTCGTGGGGGCCTTGCATGCACAAGGAAAGCTGACGAGGCTTGGGAGGACGCTTGTACGTGCTTGTGAAGTTGCGGACGAATGCATCGGTGAAGGTTACCCAGCTGTTGATGCTGCGGGGCTTCAGGCTGTTCAGCCATGTCCGGGCCGTGCCCTGGAGCATGAGCGGAACGTATTTTACGGCGACAGGCTTGTTGCCGTTCGCTATGTTGACGGTCGTGGAGTAGTCAACCAGCTAGTCCTCCGGCTTCATGGAGCCGGTGTACTTGGGCGTGTCTCTTGGGAGCGTGAAACCCTTGGGAAAGGGCTTGTCTCGAATGCGGGGCCCGAAACAAGGAGGACCCAACTCGTCTTCTTCTTCTAGCGCTAGGGATTGGTGAAGTCGGTCGATCCGGTGGCGGGCGTCGTTTTCTCCGACTCCCTCTCGGCGGCCAAGGCGGTCGCCGAGAGTCGGATGGTCAACAGGCGGCAGGGAGACTCGCCTTTCCTTGCGAGGAGGAGGAGGCGGACAGTTGCCCCATCGTTCCACTGCTCTCGGGCGGCCGTCTTGGTCGCGCTCTATGGTAATGTGAGTCCGACTGTGGCTGACAGCCGGACCCTTGTCTTTCCTTCCTTGGTCGCCGCCAGTCGGTGTCCGAGACGTCGCGCCTTGATCTCGGCGTGGAGGCGGGTCGTCGTTTTGTCGCTGCGACGCCTCCGTGCGGCAGCCGGCCTCGTTCTGCGCGGCAGCCGCGTCGAGGAGCTGCTGGACTCGTTCTGTCATCAGGCGGCGCTCTTCGCTCTCGAAGTTGTCCAGCTCGTCCGCCTCCACCTGGGCGGCTCGAATGTTCTCCGCAGGTGTGGCATACACAGGGCGATTTGCCCCGAACAGGTTGGCGATGGCCACGCCGCGCTGCTGGACCGCGCCAAGGCGGCCCGGCCCAGCTGGGGCTGGCGAGCCACCCACAGCGCGATCCATCTCATGTTGTTAGGCTTCTGACAAGCGTCTCATGCTAGCCAGCTTCTTCGCGCCTTCAACAAGCTGAAGGCGGCGCACCTCCAACGTCTCCGCGTCAGCGTCTTCCGGAATGGGCGCCGTCAGGTCTTGCAGTGCCGCGCCAAGTGGGTCATGCGCTCCTCCGCTGGGAGGCTCGTCATGACCGATGACAAGCACCTCGGTGACGGTGCTTCCGTCACTCTTCACGCGAGGGAGAGGCTCGTTGTAGACCACCACATTGGTGGGGAACGCGTCGAGCGACGAGGTGTCGGAGTCGACCAGCATCGGGTCGGTGGAGCCTACAGACTCCAAGTCCACGGCAGGCTCGCCGGCGACGTGGAGTTGGTCGAGGAGGCCCGCGAGGAGGCTCTCGAGGCCGCCCGTGCATGCGTTGGACGTAGGTTCGTTGGAGAGGCGAACCTCGCCGACAACATCGGCGAGGCAGCTGGTTGCGCAGGCGATCTCAACGCCGTGCAGCGCGTTAGCGCAAACTCCGTCTGGCGTGCCGGGCTGGCTGCGATCGCCAGGGAGAAAAAGGGTTCCCGTCTAGAGCAGGTCTCCGGACGACGGTGCACTAGGCCCCATGGTGGGCGCCAAATGTCGGGGGTTGGGTGCGACATATACCAAAGGATGGCTTATCATGGTGGGGGCGAGTAGAACGTCGCCGGTGCCTGGAAATGGGATAAGGCGAAGACATGCATGCCGGCAAATCTTACCCAGCTTCAGGGCTCTCCGGGAAGATAATACCCCTATTGCTGCTCTCCGGGGTTTCCACATGATCACTATGGCAAAGTGTTTACACGATTGCTCCTCGAGCTATTTCCTGAAGGTAGGAGAAGGCAAGGCTAGCTCTCTCCTTCCTATACGATCTGGTCTAGTGCTAATGGATTCCAACCCTTTGCATGGATGCCCTGGGGGGTTTATATAGGCCTACCCCCCAGGGGTACAATGGTAATCCGGCTGGGCGGGGGCCCAGCCGTTAGTCTCTCTGGCCGCCATCTTATCCGCTGACTCCTGGGGCCCGCCGACTGGTGGGCCCCGCCGACTGGCTCGGTGTGGAGCCGATAGGCCGCGTCCGCTGCGGGCGGGTCTTGCCGGCTGCAGATTACTATAGCCGTGCCTCTAATGACGCAGGCTCGGTCATGAGGTCGTGGCGACAGCCCCGCCATCTGGCGGGCGATCACTGTGGGCACTAGTTGTCATGTCTCATTAATGGCGTGTGGGGCCCGTGGGTGGAGCCGGCTGACTTCTGGTGGCCGACTCCCATCCGGGCCGACTGGTGGTGCTTTCGTCGTCTTTCGTACGCCCGCCGACTGGTGGGACCCATCATCCCTGGATCATACCAGCAGGCCGTCATGGGCATAGGCTCTGCCCCCTAGGGCTGACGTCCGGGCCGGCATGGCAATAGTGTCGCGCCGCACGTAGATCTCCGTGGGTACGGCGTACTGAAGCCACGCCTGCCCTTGGAAAAGGGGTGGGAGTGGACCTTACTGTGGCCACTCCCCGTCCCGTCCCTCTTTATGTGGGCATGGGGGTTGTTGGCGTCGCGGGACGACTCCCCAAGGCCGACTTCTCTGGAAGTCGCCAGTTAGGAGTCGGCTTATCCTGAAGTCGTCCCTAGGACTCGGCCGAGAGTGGGCAGCCGGCTTCCTTGCCGCCGACTCTCAGAAAGCGGCTCTTTGTCTTGGGGTCTCGAGGGGCGCAGTCTGCCTCAATGTCTTGAAAGGTTCTGGGCCTGGGTTAGCCTACCCGTGTCCCATTACTCCGACAATCCTGGCCGGATCTGCGGTCAAGTTCATCAAGGGTCTCGTGAGCCGGTTTGGGGTCCCTAATCGTATAATCACCGACAACGGCTCGCAGTTCACTAGCAACCTCTTCAAAACATATTGTGGTAACTTTGGAACGTAGATCTGCTACGCTTCGGTGGCACACCCCAGGAGCAATGGTCAAGCCGAACGCGCCAACGCAGAGGTCCTAAGAGGCCTCAAGACCAGGACCGTCAAGAAGAAGCTTGAGGCCTGCGGCAAGGGCTGGCATGACGAGCTATAGTCTATGCTGTGGTCCATCCGCACCACCGCCACCAAGCCAACAGGCGAGACCCCGTTCTTCCTCGTCTACGGAAGAGAAGCGGTTCTCACTCACGAGGTCAAGCACCACTCCGCGCGGGTCCTGGCGTTTGATGAGACGCAACAGGATGCCATGCGAGGGATGGACCTTGTGCTGGGGGAGGAACGCCGCCGTGAAGCCTCGCTCCGAGCGGCAAGGTACCAGCAGGCGCTGCGATGGTACCACTGTCGCAGTCCGCTCTAGGATACTCGAGGTGGGTGATCTCATCCTGAGGTGGGTGGTCTCCAGGGAAGGGCTGCACAAGCTCTCGCCCATGTGGGAGGGCCCATTTAGGATCGCCCGCGTCTCCAGGCCTGGCGCCGCGTGCTTGGAGACGCAGGACGAGATCCCCATGCAGAACGCCTGGAACATCCAGCACCTCCAGAAGTTCTACCCATGAAGCAAGGCCCAGCTCCTGTGAAGCAAGGCCCCGTGCCCGTGAAGGTCTCCGCTCGTGACACTCTCACGTAATAATGAGTGGGGCTGTACATGCCCAGAGTCTCAGGAGTGCCGCCCCCAGGCCTCGGGGGCTACCTCCCATGTCCTAGTAGCAGCACTTACCTCAGCGCTGGTGAGAGACTAGACTAGGTGCTGGACGCGGCTTTTCATTTGCTTTCCGTAGTTGGCTTGCCCCTTTTCTTAATGGAAGTTTTCTTTCTGGTGTTCCTTGCCGGCTTGGTTCCATCGCCTTTTGCCTCTGTTTCTGCCCTCGGTTCCTTGTTTTGACCTGTACTCTCCCTCACATGCCTCATGAGGGGGCTGGACAGGTGCCCATGTGAGCATTTGTTCCTGTTCTTTATGAGGCACTCTCGCTCGAGCTCGCAAGATGGCGCACCTCTCTCAATCCGTGCCCCTCGGGTACCGCGATGCGAAGCGCTGGGTCATGCCGGCTGCGCCTGTGACCAGTGCTCGGAAAAATAAGAGTTTCCTAACGAATTTTTGCAGTTCCTAGACGCCTCCCGAGCCGAGGAGGCCTCGTCAGGCACCGGGAAATGTGTGCCTCATGAGGCGGAAACTACTTCGAGCGCGCCAAGCTAAGTTATCTGTACACGCCTACATAAAACACCGATGCTGCAACGCGACATAGGAACGATAAGCATAGCATAGCAACTTGGAAATCATGGTTCGTTGCATGCCCCCGCGGGGCCTCACACTTGTCTCTCTCTTAATGCAGGAAGAAAAGGAAGAACAAAACAAAAGTGACGCGTACCCCCGCAGCAGTTTGCGAGGATGGGCTCATGGGGCTCCACTGGAGCACGGCAACGAGACAACCCGCTACCGCCCTCAAAACGGGCGCGGCGGCTGGTCGTAGCCACTGCTGCTGAGCTGTCGCCAGAAGAAGAGCCGCCGTAGCTGGACGAGCCGGGGCCAGCACCAAGGACGAGGCCACCTTCATCCTCGTTGCAACCGTCGCCAAGGCCGAGTACCTCGTCACCATCATTGTCCTCAGGGCAGCACCCGACGCGGTGACCGTCTTCCCCGAATACCCGCACGTAGAGGGTCTCATCGCCATTGTACTTGAGGTGGAGGGTGCACTGCCTGCCCAGGCCGTGTGCGCGAGCAACCGTCCGCCAGCCGCGAGCCAGGGCTGCGTTGCCTGCGATGGAAATTTCCACCACGACCCACGAAGCCTTGCTGCAGCAGCCGTCCGCCTGCAACCAGAGACCGCCTGGACCTGCAACCGGCAGTTTGCCCGCAAAGAACTGCGGGAGATGAAGCCAGGTGCCAGGCGGGTTCTCCGACCACATGACGAACTCCGGCATCACCTCCGCCGAGTGGAAGCATGGCCGAGGAGGCCGCACAACCATGGCACACCTCACTTCATTGATGGTACTGCCATGGCCTGGGCGACTCCCACCATGCGAGGAGGCACCGCCGCAGCCGCGAGAGGCCACGGTGGGGGTCGCAGTGTGCTTACGCTGCCGACCACGCCCCCTCTTGGGTGGCGGCCAGCCGGGCCCCTCCTGGCGGGCCCTGCCCTTTTCTGCGGCCAAGAACCTCTTCACCGGTGCCATAGGTGTCGCTGCTATTGGTGAAGCAAGGGAGAAGAAGAAGGAGAAGTGAAGGAAGAGATGGGTGATGGGGGCTCCGCCCCCTCCCATTTATAGCCTAGAGGAGGCCAAACGCCGGCCTCCATGATCTAAGGTAATAATGACCTTTTTTCTGCATGCAACAGTGACTCGTCAAGTCGGGCAGTTACCAAGGCAGTGTGGGGAAGCGGAGACGCCCACGTCCCATCAATCGCCATGCGTCAACCAAGGCCGCAGGATGTTGGAGCCCACGGCACTCCGCACTTGCCCCTTGGCTTCGCTTTGAAGCCAACTCCGAGCGCGCCTTAAGCCCGAGGGCTACTATCGGCATCCTGGGAGCGGGGGTCCCCAGACTTGCCTGCCTGCGGCCCACGGCATGGCTCCGCCAGCGGCCCCATACGACCCATCTTCACCAGCAAGCACTCAAGACCCTCGCGAGGGGCCGAGCCTCGCGAGGCGGGCGACACAAGACCTCCTTGGGGCGGCCTCACCAGGCTGGCTCGTGAGGGGTGGAGAGATCAAGGCGAGGGGCACCTCGCAAGGTCCCTGTGACACAAGCCATGACAACCAAGGCCAGGTGGGCGCTAGCGCGCATAGTGTCCCTGTTTCCTCTTTGGTGCTAAAGAGGCAAGCACAGGCGAGGAGTCCCGAGGCATCAGGCAAATGTTTCAATATCGGTGCAATGAGACCAAGACCAGCAGGACGACAGGACGGAGGTCACCATGGAGCCCAAGATGGCATCACCACCAGAGCCTTTGGCAGGCGAAGACCCCCTTTTCTCAGGATAGCTTGTACTAGTTGTCCCCCTTCAAACTGGCTGTTGTGGGATCCCTTCCCGCCTAATATTTGGGGAGAGGACCAGGGCCTCTATAAATAGGACTAGCCACCACCGTGGGGGGAGACGAATCTCATCTGGGACTGGATCCATTCCACCCTGATACGCACAAGCTCACCAAGCACAAGAGCACCTCGCCTTAGGAGGCTGTTCTTCCCTTGTACTTGTTCATCCTCAGCCCAAGAGGCAATCCACCACATCACACTGGAGTAGGGTATTACACCACATCGGTGGCCCAAACCAGTATAAATCTTGCGTCCCTTTGTTCTACAAGCTCGATGTGCTGAGCCTTGAGATCACGGTGAGGGCATGAGCTAGAGGGAGTAGAGATCTTCGTGCGCACCCCAGTGTTCGAACCTCAAGGGTTTTGCCGGAACCTGAAATCCGACGCATGCAATTGATAGTGGGCAATGTGATCATTATGTATGAATATGCCATCCAGGTATATCACAACAAATTTGCTAAGTAAGTGCACAAGCTCATATATCATGGATGACATGGAAATAGATACAACAAGACAAGCATGATGTGAGTCAATCCATGCATAGGGTGCAAACTTGTGGTGGGTATGATATTTCCATCGAGCATGACATGTGTGAGCACAATCAATAAATACGTATGTGTTTGTGCCATGTGTCAATTAAGGAGTGTTGATGTACCGATGCTCGATGTCGTGGCATGAGCGGAGTTCCGGAGGTGCATCCAATAAGTCTGAGCGCTCCTCAATTTGAAGGTCCATAGAGCCAATCTCCAATGTTGGTCCTCCATCCAATAGATGTATCATATAGACAAGAAGGAGACAACAATGAAAGAATGACCTATACAATATGCATACTTGAGGATGGCTCAAAGGGAAGAGTTCACCTTTATGAGAATGTCGAAAATGTTGGTGTTGCGCATCGTGTATGACTTCACATGACCAAGATGTCACATGACAGCACTGCCTTGCGAATCCTCCAAAATGAAAGAACATGACAAACACTCGGAAAAACAAATTAGGTTAGCGTAAATGCAAAACCTATCATTCAAGTCGTGAGATACCCAACAAGTATGTTCATCATTCTTATCATAAGAAAGTGCAAGGGTACAAGACATGGTATGTAGGCATAAGATGCGAGAAGAACCAAAGGCACTAGGCTCAAACAAACAAGCATGCCTCACAAGTAAGGTGTCAAAGTCTCCAAGATTATGGTTGCACTCACTACAAGTGGATATGGGAGATGCAACTAACGGAGGCAAGTACAATGATCAATATATATCATGTGAGAGGCATGAACATATATTCTATCAACCTAATGCAAAGAGCAATTATGTATCATGGGCGATGCAACAAAGCAAGTGATCATTGTAAACAAGTCAAGCATGCTAGTAGCGCAAAGATGCAACATACTAGAGGTAATCATGGCAAGCATGTCATGTGTACAAATAGTTGGCATATATAATGCACATGACATATCACAATCATGAGAACAAGATATGAGCAAAGTATCATTGTGTTGGCAAGAAGTCCTACGTAAATAGCAATGGAACATCATGACTCTCCCAACACAAGAATCAACAATAGCATATGGCATGTATAGAACATGGCAATAGCAACTAGTATCTCCACCAAGCATGCAAATACACATAGAAGGAGTATAACTATGAATCATGGGTAGATGCAAGCAAGGGTCACAATTGCATGGCAATGGCATAGAAGCAAGAATAACATGCAAAGTGAACATGGTAAAATGAGCATAAGGTGACAAATGGTATATAGCCCATAGTCGGGTGAGAGCCAAGTAGAATAGATGTGCATAGTCCTTGCGCAAAGGGAACAGTGGTAAGGATAATACACGGGATCCCAAATCGTTGTTGCTCTCAAGAGCTCGTTTCGTCAACTCTTGGGATTGAGAGGTTGACGAGTATACGTGAGTACCTACACAAAACAAAGACAAAGGGAAAATTGTGTGTGCATGGTATATGTACACATCATCCATTATGATGCGCACGTGCATGTGTTGGTTAACACAAAATATCCAATGCTCAAATAAATGAGATGTGTGATATTGAAACATGTCATCCATCATGATAGGTTTGTTGTTATGTATGGCATAATGGAGACTCAAATTGTGTAATGCATCACGAGAAATATGTAGAGCATTGTTATTCATGGAATGCATATGGTGCAGGTAATTATGGGAATCATGCAAAGTATGGAATGCATCAAAATCTCCTACTATGTATGAGGCAACTATGGTGGTCTCCTCATAAGTATTAGTGGAAACATCACATGGAGAATATTTACAACATTCAAAACAAAGCATATTTGGAACAATGTGTTCATGGCATGGCATAGTAGATGAATTGAGCAAATCATGTAAAGGAAGCATAGCAATATCATCACAAGAGAAACACATTCCAATGACCATGACCTTACCATCTATGCCATAAGTGCAAATGGGATTTATTTTAATGGGGCATGCATAGTTACTATGTTGAGATTGAAATGATGCAATATAGGAGATCTCACTCATAGCATATGACAAGTTTAAAGGGTTGTCGAACATGATGTGACCAAAAGAATTTTCACATGATATCCTATGGAGCATAACATCACAACTAGGCAACTCGACATGCTCGTCATAATATTCATCATAAATAGGTAAGTCATGACATGAGGAAGTCACACTAGCATGAAGCATGTGAATAGGTGTGTCAACATCATGCAAGCAATCATTGGTAAGATAGTCCACTAGTGGGACAAGAGAAGCATCGTCACCTATGTTACCGTTGGAGCGTCGCTCATGTGTTGTAGGTGAGGTGTTCAAGAGCAAGTCGTGGTAATTGTCATATTGATGGAACCATGTGGGGTGCATCTTCTTCCACCATGGCCATCAGTTTTCCCATTGGAGGTATGGACTCATCGAGGATTGGCACTTTATCTTGTTGGAGATCTATCACCAAAAAAGAAAACACACTCGGAGTAGAGGGTAAGTCGTTACAAATCATAGTTGCCTCACATGCCGTCTCAACTACCTCACTCACTAAGTGTTGTGGCTCACTCACTCCCGGTAAGATGCTCTCACTCATATGGTTCGTGCAGTCACTCAAATGGCTCTCAACCTCACATAGGATGTGTGGCATGCTCTCAAGTGTAGGGCTAGTGGTGGTCACACTCATCCTCTCATAGGAAATGCTCTCAATGTCACATATGGTGGAGTCACTCATGTCACTCACGTGGTGGTGGCTCTCCTCGCATGGGAGTTGGGGCATCTCATGATATATGGCTGTCGGAGAGATATAGGTGCAAATGTCTCCATGCTCAACTCCTATCACCGCCTTGGTTGAAGGGATAGTTCCATGCTGAACCTCCTCATCCATAACTCCTCCAAAGATGAATGCCGTAGGATGTGGCAAATCATCACTCTCCTCCGAGATCAAAGATAAGGTCTCATGTGCGCTCGCGTAGCTTGACTCGGAGTAGGAGTCATATAGGGGCACCATCTTCATGTTGGTGAAGAGGTTCATGCTCGTCACCGTGGTCGAAGGGGGTGGCCCTTGCTTGACCTTCTTGTCATAGTCTTGTTGTATGAGGCCCATATGATGTGGCACCTCGTAGCTCATCTCCATGACTACAGGGAAATTCCCCTGCTCTAGCATCTTCCTTGAGGGGCTTCCGAAGTTGGAAGTGTTTCCCTCGCTTGTAGGTGGTCATCGTGTTGTTGAAGATGTTGATGTAGGAGAACTCGTGGGAAGTAGGCGAAGATGTCGTACGTCCAAAGGCGAAGATGCCTTGATAACACTTGGCAAAGATGCCGAAGTGGTGGTTGTAGCCATAGCTTCCTCTGGTGGTGCTTGTCTCGCGGTTTTCTCTTGTGCTCATGAAGGTTGTCCCAGGCGTTTAGTAGAGCTTGTTCAGACTTGGAGGTTTGTGTGTGTCGAGCATCTTCATCATGATGGTGTCGTTGTCGTGCTTGAGCTCGAAGAATATGACGTTCGTCATCGTCGTTCACATGATTCTTGGAGGTGACTTGCCCTTCATGACGATGTTGATCACGATGGTGGCCATGGAGATGTCGACGTGGACAACTTGTTGTTGCGTCATGTTTGAGCTTAGAAGACTTGTGACTTGAACGTCGTCGCCGTGAAGATGACAAAGGGGAATAAGACTTGTAGTCGACCAACACTTGTCAGAGCTCCTCCATGTGTCTGTGCACTATTTTGCCAATGGAGTTGAATGCGTCGTCGACGTAAGCCCTTCTCCTTGTTTCGGAGTGTCGTATGTCGATGGCGAGGTTGTCGATGTGCTTTCTCAATCTTGATTGTGCGCCATGCATTTGTCGTTATAGATCAAAGATTGAGGATTTGGCGATGTAGTTGTTCGCGCCGTCGTTGTTGTCAAAGACCGGAGATGAAATGCCTTGCCTATCCATCACAAGACACGAGAAAATGTGAGTGGGAGAAAGGGAAGAACTAGACCAAATGTACCTTACCCGATGTTGAAAATGGATCAATGATCACTCAATAATGTATCAAGGAAATAGCACAATTGGTACCGGATCTTGTCAATTCTCACACCTACACAATTAAGGCTTATGGAGTAGCTTGGTGAGCATAGTTGCACAAAAATTTGATGCAATATGTTAGGAAGAGTAAATAATGTTGAAAAAGATTCACAAATTCGCAAGTGAAAGAAGTAGACCAATAGCAATGGGTGGCACACGGAAACACACACACACACACACAGATAGATAAATGGGGCTGTGCAACCAAGGAATGAGCACAAAATGTGGAGTCCACGGAAAATGCCCGTGTTGCACAACTCTAGAGATACGCTAGCATGAGTAGTCAATAGGTGGATACGACACTTGTGCACAACCTATGATATGCAAAATGGATCAACTTTCTATCCCAAGTATGCTATATATGTATGATGTTCCGGTGTTCCTCTCAAGATGATCCAAGATGATCGGGTATGACAATCTTATATGCAATGTGGTATGATGCTATGGCTATTGCTTACAAGCTTCTTTGCTCTCTTTTCCGTTGCTTAAAAGCGTATTCTTTTTTTTGTATGGCCACTATGCGAAATTCACAAACCAAGATAGCAATTATGTATATGCGGGAACAATCTTGTGACACAAGGGATGGTACTTTGATACCAATATGATATGGTATGTATGAAATGGAAGGTGTAGATCGATGATCACTAATGTGCACAAGTAACGTTGCCGGTAGTACTCAATGGCTAGTCTCGATAGGCAAGTGACGCAAAATGGGCTAGGGGTTATCAATACTATGACAAGAAGAATGTACAATGATGGGAAACCACGGTACCAAGATGATATAGAGGTTACTGATCATGGTTTGTCGAATCCTTGGCGAAGTTGAGTGGTAGTGATGTCGATGTTGAACCGTTCCTAGTTAGCCGAAACACCCTAGGAAACATAAAAACCACAACTCAAGTTCTCAAAGGCAAAATGTGAAATGGTGGTAGCGGAAAGCGGTGGTGGTTTGCACTCGGCAATGTCGAAGTGGAATGATGGGATATGTGTGTCGAAGTTGAGGTCACCGTCCCTAAGTAGCCTAAACACCTTAGGAGACACAACTCACAACGCAAACAAAATTGGGTTAAGTTGAGGTGGTGGAAATGTATGGTGGGCTAGGTTATGCAGAAGTTATGGTGGTGGTTGATGAAGAAGTAACCATCCCTAAGTAGCTGAAACAACTTAGGAGACTCAAATCACAACCTAAACAACCACAAATACAATGGGGAAGAAAATGGGTTAGGTTGCGGAAGGCTATGGTGGTATGCGGATGATGTGGTGAAGGCCCTAGGCAAAGATGCCAAAGTTCCAAACTTTTGATGGAGTCAAATGATGTTGGAAGTATTTTTGTGGGATGGGCAATGTCAATAGCTTCAAAACGAGCTAAAGAATGTCAAAATCGGTGTTCGGATGAATTAGTTATGGCCGAAACAAAAATCAGCCAAAATTAAAATCTGCAGGTGTCGAACGTCCGAGGATTGTCGGAAGTCCAAGGATTTTTCTCTGGTTAGGGGTGTCGGACGTCCGAGACTTGTCGGAAGTCCGACGTTTCAGCTCTGGTCAGAGGTTCCGGTCGTCCGGTGAAGGTCGGACGTCTGGTGCTTCGGGGTCAACGTGAGATTTGAGCTCCGGGACGCGATTTTGGGCGGAAATTGGGGATTTTGGGGTCAAAATTGAGCGAATTTTGCGGATGAAATTGGAGAAAAAGATGGGGGAAAGCTCGATCCACTCATGACAAAGCAAATCCATGGATCAAATCCTACAATACTTCATCAGACCAATAAAACACAAAAATGGGGCTATTTTTGGTGGGGATTTTCGAAATTTAGGACAAAATCAAGCAAAAGAAGGCTAGAAAATAGTGGGGGAGACTCCAAATTAGTGATAAACGTGGCTCATGATACCATATGATACGGGGCTAACTCGTTGTAGGCCGATCTTTCACGATTGGAGGGGTTCCCACAAAGAACACGAAGACACGAGGGGAAAACACAAGGGAAACGAGAGGAAAAGACTCAAATCAACAAGATACAATCACACATGTGCTAGATCAAAGTACACACGAGGTCACAAAGATCCAAAGACAACAATGGGGGATACAAAGGTAACTAGTTCATCTCCATGAGGAGGTCTTGAGTCTGTGAGGGTTCTTCCCATGAGGGGTCTTGAATCCAAGCAAGGATCTTCTCCATAGAGGCCGCGGTCTCTCGATGGAGTAGAACCACATGGATGAGCAAAACTCTATCTCTAAAATGAGCTAAATCTATGCTAACCCTAAATAGGAGGAGGTGGAGTAGTATATATAGTCTAGGGCCACAAAGGGGTAAGTGAGGAGTGCATGGGCTTCGGCCCAACACATTGTGTGCAGACAGGTGTCGGACGTCCGGTAGCTCGCGGGCATCCGGTCATCCGAAAGTCTTCGGACTTTTGACGTTGTGGCTCTGGTTCGTTGGTCTCGGATCCGGTGGCGATCGGTCATCCGGGCGCTGGGGAGTGTCGGACGTCTGGTCACGGTCGGTCATCCAGTCACTATAGACTTGACCTTCGGCTGTAGTGGTTCTGGCTGGTGAAGACCCCAGGCGTCGGATGTCTGGTATGGCTCGGTCGTCCGCTGGCTGTCGGACGTCCGAGAGTTGTAGCTTCATGCCATCTCCTTCTCTTACTCTGCTTCCTCGCCTTCTCGTTCGATGCTCCTAGTTGTTTCATGGTCGTCCTCTTGGTTCCTGGTCATGCATAGCACATATGTTTGAGGTAGTAGCCATGTCTCACATGTGGAAAGTGACGGTTTAGAGGGGAGCGAGTTCACCATGTTTACAATGGCATATAGTCGAGGTCTCATCGTATGTCCTCTTGGGGCTTGTGGAGTAGTTGAAATGTACATGGGGATGATCGTAGGATGCTCTGCATGACTCTACCCCCATTACATCCTGAGCACTTAGTCGCAAGCGTCGTCAAGTCTACTCTGTCATCAAGCCCTCTTTGGCAAGGTGGCATCAATGCTTAGGACATCCATCATCGGTCATAGTCAACCAAGTAGTTTATAAAGACAATCTTCCTTTGTCACATAGTTAAATTAGCGAGCTTATCTGTGAAGCTTGTCAATGTGCCAAGAGTCATCAGCTTTCTTACCCTAAGTTAGATAGTGTGTCTCATGCTCCATTAGAACTTATTTTCAGTGATGTATGGGGCCATAACCGAGATTATTTTGGAATAAAAAAATATTATGTCAGTTTCATTGATGATTACAACAAGTTTACTTGGATTCATTTTCTTAAATATAAATCTGAAGTTTTTTTCTATCTTCCTAGAATTTTAGAAACTTGTTGAGAGACACTTCGATAGGAAAATTTTGCCAGTCCAAAGAGACTTGGGAGGGGAGTATGAGAAATTTAAATCTTTCTTCCTTAGCATTGGGATTTCCCATCATGTTTCTTGTCCTCATGCTCATCAACAGAATGGCTATTATGAGTGCAAGCATCATCACATTGTCGAAGTCAGTCTCTCTCTTTTAGCTCATGCATCCATGCCTCTCAAATAATGGGATGAAGCCTGATAACCCACAAGTATAGGGGATCGCAACGGTTTTTGTGGGTAGAGTATTCAACCCAAATTTATAGATTCGACACAAGGGGAGCGAAAGAATATTTGAAGGTATTAGAAGCTGAGTTGTCAATTCAACCACACCTGGAGATTAATTATCTGCAGCAAAGTGATCAGTAGCAAAGTAGTTTGATAGTTTTGATAATAGTGACAGTAGCAATGGTAACAGTAATAGTGATAGCAGTAGTTTGTAGCAAGTGTAACAGTGATGATAGCAGTAGTAATGTAGCAAGATCAATAAGGATAGATTCGTAGGCATTGGATCGGTGACTTGTTGGATGCTATTCATCATGAGACAGTTATAACCTAGGGCGATACGGTACTAGCTCCAGTTCATCGGTATAATGTAGGCATGTATTTGGTAAATAGTCATACGTGCTTTATTAAAAGAACTTGCATGACATCTTTTGTCCTACCCTCCCGTGGCAGCGGGGTCCATATTGGAAACTAAGGGATATTAAGGCCTCCTTTTAATAGAGAACGGGAACAAAGCATTAACACATAGTGAATACATGGACTCCTCAAACTACAATCATCACCGGGAGTGGGCCCGGTTGTTTTCATTATGGGGATGCCAGATCATAATCGTAGTAGGTGACTATAACTTGCAAGATCGGATCTGAAACATGGATATAATGATGAATTCATAAACAGTTCAGATCTGAAATCATGGCACCCGGGCCCAAAGTGACAAGCATTAAGCATGGTAAAGTCATAACAACATCAATCTAAGAACATAGTGGATACAAGGGATCAGGCCCTAACAAAACTAACTCGATTACATGATGAATCTCATCCAACTCCTCAGCGACTAGCGAGCCGATGAAGGAATTACTCACTCTCGGTGGGAAGCATCATGGAATTGGCGATGGAGATAGGTTGGTGATGACGAAGATCGAAGATTCCCCTCTCCGGAGCCCCAAACGGACTCCAGGTCTGCCCTCCCGAGGAAGAATAGGGCTTGGCGGCGGCTCCGTCTCGTGGATCGTAATAATTCTTTCTCCCTGATTTTTTCTGGAAATATGTGATTTTATAGTATCAGGGGGTCGTCAGCGGGGCCACCAGGTGGGTACAACCCACCTGGGCACGCCAGGAGAGGGGGGCGCGCCCTGGTGGGTTGTGCCCACCCAGGTGCCCCTCTCCGGCAGGTCTTGGCTCCAGAAATTCTCTTTATTGATATAAAAAATCCTCAAAAATTTTCGTTGCATTCCGAGAACTTTTATTTCTGCACAAAAACAACACCATGGTAGTTCTGCTGAAAACAACGTCAGTCCGGGGTTAGTTTGATTCAAATCATGCAAATTAGAGTCCTAAACAAGAGGAAAAGTGTGAGAAAAAGTAGATACGTTGGAGACGTATCAACTCCCCCAAGATTAAATCTTTGCTTGTCCTCAAGCAATTCAGTTGATAAACTGATAGTGAGAAAGAAAAACTTTTATGAACACTTTTGCTCTTGTTTGCATAAATAAGCTTAACCGCACCCAGGTTTTCAGCCAGCATTATAACTAACCATGTCGACAATAACTCTTAAAGATTATAATGATTAATATCAATGACATAATCAACTAGCAAGCAATAATGAGATATCTCAAACAGCAACACGTTGTCAAAACAATCATGATATAATATGACAATAATGGTATCTCGCTAGCCCTTTTTGAGACCGCAAAACATAAATCCAGAGCACCTCCGAAGTTCAACCAGCGACTAAACATTGTAATTCATGGTAGAAAATATCCAGTCATGATGCACCCAACATTAGCTATACAAAATGCATAAATCATGACCGATGTGCTCTACTCAGTTTCTGGCGCTTGTTTATAGAAGGTGATGACACAACATAAAAGTAAATAGAAAGTCCCTTCGCAGAGGGAAGCAGTGATTTGCAGAGGTGCAAGAGCTTAGTTTTTAAAATAAAGATAAATGATATTTTGAGACATGCACCCTTCTTATTCACTTCACGACCATCAGTTATCAACATCTTCCATGCTAAGCACGCTAGTGGCGGTTCCCAAGCGTTAAAAGTAAAGGTTTACTCCCCCTCCACCAACAATCACATTCCACGGCTTGTCCGAAACAACGGGTGTCGTCCAAACTAACAACAGTCTCGGGGGAGTTTTGTTTAATTATTTGCATTTTTGAGTTCGGGACTGGGAATCCCTATAACCGCCCATTTCCTCATGGATGGCGAGTGAATAAACACTCGACCTGAGGATAACATGCTTAGCACGGAAGATATCGACCACCTCCTGTCGTTCCATGAACGATCCAGGCACACAAAACTGATAATTTTTTAGAAGTTTTTAGAGGTGGCACATGCAAATTTACTTAGGACGGCAAGGTAATACCGTATATAGGTAGGTATGGTGGACTCATCTGGAATATCTTTGGGTTCAAGGTTTTTTGATGTACAAGCAGAATCCCCACTTAGTTCAGGCGAAGGCTAGCAATTTTAAGATTGGGAAGCGGCCAGCTAGAGAGCAACAATGATCATGACCAGGCATTATGCATAAGTAACATTGGAAACGATCATGAGTAGGATATGAACACCATGAATGTAAACATTATAGAGGCTATGTTGGCTTTGATTCAACTACATGCATGAACATGTACCAAGTCAAGCCACTCGAACATTCAGAGGAGGATACCATATCATCATACTACATCACAATCATTTTAACGCTATGTTGATATCCAAGATAAATCATTATTAACTCCCAGCTACTTATCCATGGCATGAGAAACTCTAATCTCTAATTATCATTGCAAATAGGTTTAATCATAACAGGCTGAAGTATGGATGCTAGGTTAAACATATTTACACAGACAGAACAAGTCGAGTTCATACCAGTTTCTCTTTGCCAGGGCCAGCTCATCGAATATCGTCATTATTGCCTTTCACTTGCATGACCGAATGATATGAAAATAATAACAGTGCAAGAATGCCATGGACTAAGGTGGAATCTGCAAACATTTTATTCAACAGGGGAAGATAAGGTAAAATGGGCTCTTATTAGTTCAACCGTTATTCATATGAGAGCCACTCAACATTTTCATCGTGGTCTTCTCCTTGGTAAGACTCTAATAAAAGAAAAGGAATTCAAAGAAACACAATAAAATATTTTTTGGAGTTTTTGGTTTTCTTTAGCAAGGAAATAAAAAGCAAAAATGAAGAAAACTATTTACATGGGAAAGCTCCCAACAAGCAAAAGAAGAACAAGGAAATCTTTTTGGGTTTTCTTTTTAGTGCTACTACTAAGCATGCATAGAAAGTAAATTACTACAACTAATATTTTTGGTTTTTCTAAAAAAATCAAAAACACAAGAAGAAAGCAAGAAAGATAAATCTACGCATGGATAATACAATGAAAAAGTGTGAACACCAACAGATAGAATGATATGTGAGCATGAATATAATGTCGGTGAGAACACGTACTCCCCCAAGCTTAGGCTTTTGGCCTAACTTGGTAGTGAATCGGTAGCCTGGAGGGTAGTATGGATACTGAGCACCAGGCATCCACTCATCCCACTGCCGAGGAGCGGGCATCCACTGATCCCACTTTGGAGGTGCATGTGCAGCCTCTGCAGCAGCGCGAGCGTTCAAGTGGGCAAGGATGTCTGTAGGCATAATCCGGTATCTGCCCCTGGCAACAGAATCAAACAAAGCAGGTGCAGGCAAGGGGATAACATCACGAGTGTCAATGTTATAGACCAGTTATAAGGAATGGCAATGTCGGGATGATCATGTGCAAGAAAGTGATGGTGATCCATGGCTGCATGATATAGGTAAACTATGGTAAGAGGGAAATCATGAGGGCATATCTCAACCTCGAAGTGAGCCGCCAAACGATTAGCATAAATCCCACCATGTATTTTACCCTGAGATTTATTAAGGTGCAGGCGACGAGCCACGATAGCCCCCAAGCTATACGTGTTGTCGCTCTCAATGGCACGATGTAAAACAATGAGGTCCGGTGAACTAAGTGCACCCACCTTCTCCCTAGCAAGCAAGCATTTGGTAATGAAATATGCAAAGTAACGAATAGCAGGAAAATGTAAACCACCTGCAGTGATGGTTGACACTCTTGATACGTCCATTTTGCATCATGCATTTATATCGATATTTATTGCAATATGGGTTGTACTTACACATTATGTCACAATACTTATGCCTATTCTCTCTTATTTTACAAGGTTTACATAAGGAGGGAGAATGCCGGCAGCTGGAATTCTGAGCTGGAAAAGGAGCAAATATTAGAGACCTATTCTGAACAACTCCAAAAGTCCTGAAACTCGATGGAAGTTATTTTTGGAAATAATAAAAACTACTGAGCAAAGAAAATACCAGAGGGGGCCACACCCTGGCCACGAGGGTGGGGGGCGCGCCCTACCCCCTGGGCACGCCCCCTGCCTCATGGGCCCCCTGTTGGCCCTCCGATTCCCATCTTCTGCTATATGGAGTCTTTCGTCCAAGAAAAAATCATAAGCAAGCTTTCGAGACTCCGCCGCCACGAGGTGGAACCTTGGAGGAACCAATCTAGGGCTCTGGTGGAGCTGTTCTGCCGAGGACACTTTCCTCTGGGAGGGGGAAATCATCACCATCGTCATCACCAACGATCCTCTCATTGGGAGGGGGTCAACCTCCATCAACATCTTCACCAGTTCATCTCTTGTATCCAATCTTTGTATCCAAACCTTAGATTGGTACCTATGGGTTGCTAGTAGTGTTGATTACTCCTCGTAGTTGATGCTGGTTGGTTTATTTGGTGGAAGATCATATGTTCAGATCTTATATGCATATTAATACCCCTCTGTTATGAACATGAATATCCTTTGTGAGTAGTTATGTTTGTTCCTGAGGACATGGGAGAACTCTTGCTATTAGTAGTCATGTGAATTTGGTATTCGTTCGATATTTTGATGAGATGTATGTTGTCTCTCCTCTAGTGGTGTTATGTGAACAACGACTACATGACACTTCACCATTATTTGGGCCTAGAGGAATGCATTGAGAAGTAGTAAGTAGATGATGGGTTGCTAGAGTGACAGAAGCTTAAACCCTAGTTTATGCATTGCTTCGTAAGGGGCTGATTTGGATCCATATGTTTCATGCTATGGTTAGGTTTACCTTAATACTTTTTTGTAATTGTGGATGCTTGCAATAGGAGTTAATCATAAGTGGGTTGATTGTCCAAGTAAGTACAGCACCCAAGCACCGGTCCACCCACATATAAAATTATCAAAGTACCAAACGTGAATCATATGAACGTGATGAAAACTAGCTTGATGATATTCCCATGTGTCCTCGGGAGCGCTTTATTCTATATAAGAGTTTGTCTAGGCTTTTCCTTTGCTACAAAAAGGATTGGGCCACCTTGTTGCACTTTATTTACTTTTGTTACTTGTTGCTCATTACAAATTATCTTATGACAAAACTATATGTTACCTATAATTTCAGTGCTTGCAGAGAATACCTTGCTGAAAACCGCTTATCATTTCCTTCTGCTCCTCGTTGGGTTCGACACTCTTACTTATCAAAAGGACTATGATAGATCCCCTATACTTGTGGGTCAACAAGACTCTTTTCTGGCGCCGTCGCCGGGGAGTGAAGCGCCTTTGGTAGGTGGAATTTGGTAAGGAAAAATTTATATAGTGTGCTGAAATTTACTGTCACTTGTTACCATGTAAAGTAATCCCCCGAGGGGCTTGTTCGGGGTATCTTCACCCCGACCAGTAGAGCAAAGAGTTGCCCCTCAACCTACTAAACATACTGAAAATGAAAATGTCTACTTTGAAATTCCTTCGGGTATGATAGAAAAACCGCTAGCTAATCCTTTTGCAGGAGAGGAACATTACATCCTGATGAGCACCTAATATATGTGGATGAAGTTTGTGGATTATTTAAGCTTGCAGGTATGCCCGATGATGTTATCAAGAAGAAGGTCTTCCCTTTATCTTTGAAGGGAGATGCATTGACATGGTATAGGCTATGTGATGATATGGGATCATGGAACTACAAACGATTGAAATTGGAATTTCATCAGAAGTTTTATCCTATGCATGTTGTTCATCGTGATCGTAATTATATATATAATTTTTGGCCTCGCGAAGATGAACGCATCGCTCAAGCTTGGGGGAGGCTTAAATCAATGTTATATTCATGCCCCAATCATGAGATCTCAAGAGAAATGATTATCCAAAAAATTTATACTTGGCTTTCTGACAACAATCGCACCATGCTTGATACTTCTTGTGCTGGATCTTTTACGATGAAGACTATGGAATTCAAATGGGATTTATTGGAAAGAATTAAACGCAACTCTGAATATTGGGATCTCGACGAAGGTAAGGAGTCAGGTATGACACCTAAGTTTGATTGTGTTAAATCTTTTATGGATACCGATGTTTTCCGTAAATTTAGCACTAAATATGGACTTGACTCTGAGATAGCTTCTTTCTATGAATCTTTTGCTACTCATGTTGATCTCCCTAAGGAGAAGTGGTTTAAGTATCATCCTCCCATAGAAGTAAAAGTAGCTACACCTATTAAAGTTGAAGAAAAGACTATCACTTATACTGACCCTATTATTCCTACTGCTTATGTTGAGAAACCACCGTTTCCTGTTAGGATAAAAGATCATGCTAAAGCTTCAATTGTGGTTCGTAAAAGCAATATTAGAACCTATACACCTCCTGAGCAAGTTAAAGTTGAACCTAATATTGCTATTGTTAAGGATCTCTTGGCTGATAATATTGATGGGCATGTTATTTATATCTGTGATGAAACTGCTAGAATTGCTAAACCTTGTGCTAAAGATAAACATAGACCTGTGGTAGGCGTGCCTGTTATTTCTGTTAAAATAGGAGATCATTGTTATCATGGCTTGTGTGATATGGGTGCTAGTGCTAGTGCAATACCTATTGACTTATACAAAGAAATTATGCATGATATTGCACCTGCTGAGTTAGAAGATATTGATGTCACAATTAAACTTGCCAATAGAGATACTATTTCACCAATTGGGATTATTAGAGATGTTGAAGTCTTGTGTAGGAAAACTAAATATCCTGCTGATTTTCTTGGTCTTGGTTCCCCACAAGATAGCTTTTGTCCCATTATATTTGGTAGACCCTTCTTAAACACTGTTAATGCTAGGATAGACTGCGAGAAGGATGTTGTTACCATTGGTTTAGGTGATATGTCTCATGAGTTCAACTTTTCTAAATTTCGTAGACAACACCGTGAAGAGGAATTGCCTAGTAAAGATGAAATTATTGGTCTTGCTTCTATTGCCGCACCTCCTAGTGATCCTTTAGAACAATATTTGCTAGACCATGAAAATGATATGTTTATGAATGAAAGAAGGGAAATAGATGAAGTGTTCTTTAAATAGGGACCTATTCTGAAACACAACTTGCCTGTTGAAATCTTAGGGGATCCTCCTCCACCCAAGGGTGATCCCGTGTTTGAGCTTAAACCATTGCCTGATACTCTTAAATATGCTTATCTTGATGAAAAGACAATATATCCTGTTATTATTATTGCTAACCTTTCAGAGAAGGAGGAAGAAAAACTATTGAAAACTCTGAAGAAGCACCATGCTGCTATTGGATATACTCTTGATGATGTTAAGGGCATTAGTCCCACTCTATGTCAACACAAAATAAATTTTGAGAAAGATGCCAAACCAGTTATTGATCATCAACGATGGCTGAATCCTAAGATGAAAGAAGTGGTAAGAAAAGAAATACTAAAGATCCTTGAGGCAGCTATAATTTATCCCGTTGCTGATAGTCAGTGGGTAAGTCCTGTCCATTGTGTTCCTAAGAAGGGAGGTATTACTGTCGTTCCTAATGATAAAGATGAATTGATTCTGCAAAGAATTATTATAGATTATAGGATGGTAATTGATTTCTGAAAATTAAATAAGTCTACTAAAAAAGATCATTACCCCTTACCTTTTATTGATCAAATGCTTGAAAGATTATCCAAACATACACATTTTTGCTTTCTAGATGGTTATTCTGGTTTCTCTCAAATACCTATGTCAGCTGATGATCAGTCAAAGACCACTTTTACTTGCCCTTTCGGTAATTTTGCTTATAGACGTATGCCTTTTGGTTTATCCAATGCACCTTCTACCTTTCAAAGATGCATGATGGCTATATTCTCTAACTTTTGTGAAAAGATTTTCGAGGTTTTCATGGATGATTTCTCCGTTTATGGATCCTCTTTTGATGATTGCTTAAGCAACCTTGATCGAGTTTTGCAGAGATGTGAAGAAACTAACCTTGTCTTGAATTGGGAGAAGTGCCACTTTATGTTAATGAAGGTATTGTCTTGGGGCACAAAATTTCTGAAAGGGGCATTGAAGTTGATAAAGCTAAAGTTGATGCTATTAAAAAGATGTCGTGTCCCAAGGACATCAAAGGTATAAGAAGTTTCCTTGGCCATGCCGGCTTTTATAGGAGGTTCATTAAGGACTTCTCAAAAATTTATTGGCCTCTGACTAATTTATTACAAAAAGATATACCATTCGTCTTTGATGATGATTGTGCAGAAGCATTTGAAATACTTAAGAAAGCATTGATCTCTGCACCTATTGTTCAGCCACCTGATTGGAATTTACCTTTTGAAATTATGTGTGATGCTAGCGATTATGTTGTAGGTGTTGTTCTAGGGCAAAGAGTTGATAAGAAATTAAATGTTATTCAATATGCTAGTAAAACTCTAGACAATACCCATAGAAATTATGCTACTACTGAAAAAGAATTCTTAGTAGTTGTATTTGCTTGTGATAAGTTCAGACCTTATATTGTTGATAGGGATGGCAATGGGTCGGGTTTGGGGCGGGTGGAGCTGGTCCAAATCCAACCCATGACCCATCTTCCTACCCTCTGCCCATCCACCAAATTATCCATGGGCACAACTTGTGCCCATGCCCAAACCCGCTGGATACCCACATACCCATGGAGCTGCATGGGCATAGAAAAGTCAGCATGAAGCCTTCCCAAATATCAAATCAACTCATCATCAGTCACTCACAAATGACAACATAAGCTACAAGCATAAGTAGGTAACAAGTAATACGATGAGTCCTTAAGTGTGACATACCAGAGGTTGATTATGTAGCATATAGCTCATGGCACAAGTTGCATATTTCCTGTCATTTCCCATTGATTCGTTCTTTCTGCTATCACTGGCATATGACCCCACATGTCATACGGGTATCCATTGGATATCCATGGAACACAAACTATAACCATGCCCAACCCGGCTGTTCGTGGGTATCCATATCCACGCACCCATGGGCAGAAATGTGCTCCATACCCTTGCCCAACCGGGTCTGATATCCATGGGTATCCCGATCCATGGATAAAATTGCCATCCCTAATTGTTGATTCTAAGGTAACTATTCACACGGATCATGCTGCTATTAAATATCTTATGGAAAAGAACGATGCTAAACCTATACTTATTAGATGAGTTCTCTTGCTACAAGAATTTGATTTGCATATTATTGATAGAAGGGCCAATTCCAGTTCTGCCCCTAACTCGATCCCACTACTCAGTTTTGCCCCTAGTTTTTGGGTATGCTCAGTTTTGCCCCTCCGCCGTCAGTGCCACTTATAGAAATGCCCCTCCACTCCGTTTCCGTCTAGTCAAAGCCGTTTGACCGCTATATGGCCGTCTCCTTGACATTTTTGCCCCTGACTCCATGTCTCACTTACTGGTGGGGTCCATTCTCAAAAAACAAAACAAAAAACCCGTTCGCTCACCCCTCTCTCTCACACACACTTACAGGTGGGCCACGGGACCCACCGCCAGGGTCAAAATTGGTCCATGGCGAGGCATGCCTGGCCGTGAGCAGCTCGCTCGCCGGCGGCTCAGCGTAGGTGGCCGGACGACCATGAGAGGAGGTCCCAAGGCACGCAGTGTATCTGCGCAACGCATGCCAAGCGAGTTGGGCGCCGCAACGGTTGGTGGTAACATGCGCGCGCGACCACCTGAGTTTGGTCATGGCGGTCGGCTTCATGCTGGGAGCTACAGGCGCAGAATCAAGAGGGGGAAGAGGGCGTTAGGGGCGCGACCTTACAGCGATGGCGAAACGGATGTCAGGGAGGTCCACGGTGGCTTGGGGCGGTCGAATCTAGGAGGTCAACGACGACAACCATGGCGGAGGATGGGGTCCTGGGCGTCGTCTACGGGTGTCCCTTGCTCGATTCACCGCGTGGGCTGGACAAGAGCTGGCCTACGGTGCTCATGGACATGCTCCTTTGTCTTGATCTAGCCTCTGGCAGAAGGAATCGTCCAATGTGTTTTAACAACATCGAATCGAAAGCGGATCTGAGGTCGAGGCGGGGAAGATGTGCCGTGTCACTCGGCGCTGATCGTCTCTCCTCAAATTAGTTGGATTTTAGGATGAGGGCATCTCGTAAGAGCTTCCTGGCGAGGTGGAGGCGCTTGGGGTTGCCGTTGGCCGCGAGGAGACGAAGGCAGCGGCGACGGTGGCATTCTTCAGAGGTGAGAGAGGGAGAGGCCGTGAGGGAGGGAGGGAGGGAGGGAGAGAGGGATGGAGGGAGGGCTGCCGTGCGCGGGGAGCTAGCGGTGGCAGCGCACGGTCTCTGGGCAGCCGACGGTCGCCGGAGTTGAGAGAGAGAGGGGCCGTGAGGTAGAGGGAGATTGGTGGGAGGTGAGAGAGAGGCCATGAGGGGCCCACATGTAAGTGAGAGTGAGAGAGGGGTGAGAGAAAGAGTTTTTCCTTTTTATTTTTTTCTGAATGGGTCCCACATGTAAGTGACACACGGAGGGAGGGGCAATATGTCCAATAAACGCCCCATAGACGGTCAAAGCCCTTTGACCGAACGGTAACGGCACAGAAGGTTATTTTTATAAGGGGAACTAACGGCGGAGGGGCAAAACTGAGCATACCCGAAAACTAGGGGCAAATATGAGTAGTGGGTTCGAGTTAGGGGCACAAATGTAAATGTCCCTTGATAGAAAGGGAGCTGAGAACCCCATTGCAGATAACTTGTCTAGGTTAGAAAATGTTCTTGATGACCCACTACCTATTGATGATAGATTTCCTGATGAACAATTAAATGTCATAAACGCTTCTCATACTGCTCCATGGTATGTGCTACCTCTTGAGCACTGCGTTGGTTTTCCCTGGAGAGGAAGGGATGATGCAGCAAAGTAGCATAAGTATTTCCCTCAGTTTTTGAGAACCAAGGTATCAATCCAGTACGAGGCTATGCGCCAGTCCCTCGTACATGCAAAAAACAAATAAATCCTCGCAACCAACGCAAATAGGGGTTGTCAATCCCTATAAGGCCACTTACGAGAGTGAGATCTGATAGATATGATAAGATAATATTTTTGGTATTTTTATGATAAAGATGCAAAGTAAAATAAACGCAAAGTAAATATCAAAGGAAATAACTAAGTAGTTGGAGATCAATATGATAAAGATAGACTGGGGTCCATAGGTTTCACTAGTGGCTTCTCTCGAGAGCATAAGTATTCTACGGTGGGTGAACAAATTAGTGTTGAGCAATTGACAGAATTGAGCATAGTAATGAGAATATCTAGGTATGATCATGTATATAGGCATCACGTCCGAGACAAGTATACCGACTCCTGCCTTCATCTACTACTATTACTCCACTCATCGACCGCTATCCAGCATGCATCTAGAGTATTAAGTTAAAAAACAGAGTAACGCCTTAAGCAAGATGACATGATGTAGAGGGATAGACTCATGCAATATGAAGAAAACCCCATCTTGTTATCCTCGATGGCAACAATACAATACGTGCCTTGCTGCCCCTACTGTCACTGGGAAAGGACACCACAAGATTGAACCCAAAGCTAAGCACTTCTCCCATTGCAAGAAAAATCAATCTAGTAGGCCAAACCAAACTGATAATTCGAAGAGACTTGCAAAGATAACCAATCATACATAAAAGAATTCAGAGAAGATTCAAATATTATTCATAGATAGACTTGATCATAAACCCACAATTCATCAATCACAACAAACACATCGCAAAACAAGATTACATCGAATAGTTGTCCACAAGAGAGGGGGAGAACATTGTATTGAGATCCGAAAAGAGACAAGAAGCCATCTAGCTACTAACTATGGACCCGTAGGTCTGAAGTAAACTACTCACACTTCATCGGAGAGGCTATGGTGTTGATGTAGAAGCCCTCCGTGATCGATGCCCCCTCCGACGGATCTCCGGAATAGGCCCCAAGATGGGATCTCATGGATACAGAAAGTTGCGGCGGTGGAATTAGATATTTTGCTCCGTATCTGATCGTTTGGAGATATGTAGGTATATATAGGAGGAAGGAGTACATCGGTGGAGCAACAGGGGGCCCACGAGGGTGGAGGGCGTGCCTGGCGGGGGTAGGCGCTCCCCCTACCTCGTGGCCTCCTCTTTTCTTTCTTGACGTAGGGTTCAAGTCTCCCGGGTCTTGTTCGTTGTGAAAATCACGTTCCCGAAGGTTTCATTCCGTTTGGACTCCGTTTGATATTCCTTTTCTTCGAAACCATAAAACAGGCAAAAAAACAGCAATTCTGGGCTGGGCCTCCGGTTAATAGGTTAGTCCCAAAAATAATATAAAAGTGGATAATAAAGCCCAATAATGTCCAAAACAGTAGATAATATAGCATGGAGCAATCAAAAATTATAGATACGTTGGAGACGTATCAGTATGCTGATTATGCTAATTACATTGTTGCTAAATTTATACCACCTAGTTTCACATACCAGCAAAAGAAAAAGTTTTTCTATGATTTAAGACATTACTTTTGGGATGACCCACATCTTTATAAAGAAGGAGTATATGGTGTTATTAGGCATTGTGTACCTGAGCATGAATAGGAACAGATCCTACACAAGTGTCACTCCGAAGCTTATGCAGGACACCACGCTGGAGATAGAACTTCACATAAGGTATTCCAATCTGGTTTTTATTCGCCTACTCTCTACAAGGATGCCCGTAAGTTTGTCTTATCTTGTGATGAATGTCAAAGAATTGGTAATATTAGTAGACGTCAAGAAATGCTATGAATTATTCACTTGTTATTGAACCATTTGATGTTTGGGGCTTTGATTATATGGGACCATTTCCTGCCTCTAATGGATATACACATATTTTAGTTGCTGTTGATTACGTTACTAAGTGGGTAGAAGTTATTCCAACTAGTAGTGCTGATCATAACACCTCTATTAAGATGCTTAAAGAAGTTATTTTTCCAAGGTTTGGGGTCCCTACATATTTAATGACTGATGGTGGTTCACATTTTCTTCATGGTGCTTTCCGTAAAATGCTTGCTAAGTATGATGTTAATCATAGAATTGCATCTCCTTATCACCAACAGTCTAGTGGTCAAGTAGAATTGAGTAATAGAGAACTCAAATTAATTTTGCAAAAGACTATTAATAGATCTAGAAAGAATTGGTCCAAGAAACTTGATGATGCATTATGGGCCTATAGAACTGCATATAAAAATCCTATGGGTATGTGTCCGTATAAAATGGTTTATGGAAAAGCATGCCACTTACCTCTCGAACTAGAACATATGGCTTATTGGGCTATTAAAGAGCTCAATTATGATTTCAAACTTGCCGGTGAGAAAAGGTTATTTGACATTAGCTCACTTGATGAATGGAGAACCCAAGCGTATGAGAATGCAACATTGTTTAAAGAAAAAGTTAAAAGATGGCATGACAAAAGGATACAAAAGGTGAGTTTAATGTAGGTGATTATGTATTGCTATACAACTCTCGTTTAAGATTTTCGCATGAAAACTTCTCTCTAAATGGGAAGGTCCCTACGTTATCAAGGAGGTCTATCGTTCCGGTGGCATAAAAATCAACAACTTCAAAGGCACAAATCCGAAGGTGGTGAACGGTCAAAGAATCAAACAATATATCTCAGGTAATTCTATAAATCTTGAAACCAATGTTATTGAAACCGTAACCCCGGAGGAATACATAAGGGACACTTTCCGGAATGTTTCAGACTCTGAAAAGGAATAGGTATCCGGTACGGTAAGTAAACTGACTCCAAAACAGTTCTAATGGCAATTTTTCTCCATTTTGGAATATGTAGAAAAATAGAAAAATAAGAAGCAGTCTGGGAAGGACACGAGGGATCCACGAGGGTGGAGGGCGCGCCGTACCCCCTGGGCGCGCCCCCTACCTCGTGGGCACCTCGTGTGCTCTCCGTACTCCGTTTTATTATACGATAGGTATTTTGGTCGGTGAAAATTCATTATATAGTCTCCCGGAGGTTTTGACTCCTGTATCATGCAATTGTCCTCTGTTCTTGTTTCGAGTTGTTTTCTGTCAGGGTTTTCAAGGCCAGGCATCATGTCGTCCCCCTCCTCCAACAATGGTGACAATGATGCTTGGTTAATGAAGAACCCGTGGAGATCAACAAGGGTGAAGGGATCAAGAAGGCCACATAGGACCAAGTTCCGGCAACAAAAGACATCCTTCAACTTGATCACAATCTTCTTACCCCGACTGAGATCGAAGCTTTCAAGATGATTGAGTTAGCTCGTATACAAAACAAGTATGTCACACGTGAAAATATTTTGTTGAAGGAGCATATAGTTGCACTCAAGGGCATTATCCGCAAGTTGGAGGATCTCTTACGCTCGATGTGCGACTACCCATCGTCACAACCATCTTCTTCACCAACAAAGGAGACATAAGCATATGGGTATGGGCACTCCCCTTGGCAACTGCCAAGCTTGGGGGAGGTGCCCCGGTATCATATCACCATCACATCTCTATCTTTATCGTTTTTCTTAGTTCGATCCTTTTAGTAATATCTTGATCTAGTAGAATAAAGTTTTTGGTATGATCTAGTTTTGAGTTTTGCTTTATGATCCCTCTATGCAATCGAGTCCGTGAGCTATATAATAAAGATTAATGTTGAGTCAAGGGCTTGATTATCTTGCTATGATCTTGAGTGAATAAAAGAAAAAGAAAGAATAAAAAGAAATAAAAAGAGATCATATTGATCTTATGTAGAGTAATGACTTCACATAGAAAGAGTATGATGATTAAAAGTTGTTGAGAGTTGACAAACATAGCTTTGGTCATCGTTGCAATTAATAGGAAGTAATAAAGAAAGAGAGGCTTCACATATAAATATACTATCGTGGACATCTTTTATGATTGTGAGCACTCATTAAAATATGACATGCTAAAGAGTTGATGTTGGACAAGGAAGACAACGTAATGGGTTATGCTTTCTTATATCTGAAATAAAGTATATTGTCATGGATCATCCAACATGTTGAGCTTCCTTTTCCCCCTCATGCTAGCCAAATTCTTTGCACCAAGTAGAGATACTACTTGTGCTTCCAAATACCCTTAAACCCAGTTTTGCCATGAGAGTCCACCATATCTACCTATGGATTGAGTAAGATCCTTCAAGTAAGTTGTCATCGATGCAAGCAATAAAAATTGCTCTCTAAATATGTATGATTGATTGGTGTGGAGAAAATAAGCTTTATAAGATCTTGTGATGTGGAAGAAATAAAAGCGACGGACTGCATAATAAAGGTCTATATCACAAGTGGCAATATAAAGTGACATTCTTTTGCATTAAGATTTTGTGCATCCAACCCTGAAAGCGCATGACAACCTCTGCTTCCCTCTGCGAAGGGACTATCTTTTACTTTCATCTCCTACCTTA